>NW_027280243.1:0-77400 GCF_046629955.1 Centroberyx affinis
CCTGTTAGGATAAGAGGGGACCTCTTGACTTCAGCTATTGAAGTGCTATGGATACAAATTAATAAACCTCACACCAAACCATTTCTCTTAGGGTGTCGTTATAGAACGCCTAGCGGGAATATTTAATACTTTGAGGAAATATGTTTCATGCTGCAGAAGGCTACAGGCATTGATAGAGAGATTTATTTTTTAGATGACCCGAGTATAGGCTGGTTCTCAGAAACATGAATTGAAAAGAAAACTGAGTGATATAGCTAGTGTGTGTAATTTATCTCAGGTGATGAACTTACCTACTCGGGTGTATAACAATTGCAGGACAGACATCAGTAACCTGTATTGACCACATCTTCACTAATGCTAAAGAAATGTGCTCAAAGGCTGTATCAGTTTCAGCTGGCTTTAGTGATCACAATTTGGTGGCAATTGTCAGAAAAGCCAAAGTTCCAAAAGTTGGACCTAAAGTTGTTTTCCAGAGATCAAATCCTTTTATGAGAACTGAATGCCAACTTCATTGCAATTAAGTCTGGCAATACAGCTGATTTGAAGTCATACTGTTCACTCAGAAACCAAGTGACAAAAATGAATAGGAAAAAGAAGGTAGGTATTATCTGAATAGGATAAATGAAATTAAACATGATGGAAAGAAACTCTAAATGATATAATGGGTAGATCTGGGGATAATACACCCTCCCTTCATAGAGTCAGATGATACCTTCATTACAAAACCTCAAGATTGGTAACTATTTTAATGAATATTTTGTGGGAAAGAAATGAAAATAAGAAATGAAATGAAAATGTCAGACAACATGCATTACTTTTTTGTCAATAAACCTAATTCTGAAGTTCAGCATGCCTACAAGAAGGTCACTCGACTAGCACAGCTTTAATGCAGATGACTGATCAGTGGTTGAGTGATATAGACAGGAAAAGGATTGTGGGTGCAGTCCTATTTGATTTTAGTGCTGCGTTTGATTTAATAGATCATGCAAAGCTCTTAATGAAACTTGCTGCTTATGGTTTCAATCCTTCTACCCTTAATTGGATGAGGAGCTATGAGGCTTATCTAATAGAACACAAAAGGTTTTCTTTAATGGTGGTAGGATGGTACAGTGTGGTGTCCCCCAGGGAAGTTGCTTGGGCCCACTGCTCTTCTCTATTTCTACCAATGATATGCCACTTGTTTTGCTGCAAGAGGGAAACGCTGTTTAATTCAGTAATAATAATAGTAAACTTCATTTCTGATAGAAAATATGTTCAAATACCATTTTACTAAACCTATTCTTGAGTGCTGCGAAAGCTCTAGCAAGTTCATCTTCGTCCTTATATCCTTATGTCCTTATATATATATGTATATATATGTATATATATACATATATATATATAAATATAAAACACAGTACTGTGCAGTCTTAGGCACATGTAAAAAAACAAAACAAAGTGAAGATGCTTTCAAAAATAATGAAATGAAAAGTTTCTAAATATCAAAAAATGTACTATAAAGAGCAGTCTACTGACACACTAAAGCAGAAAACAAATAAACATCTACATAATATTAAAAAAATCTAGGGCGCCTAATACTTTTGCACAGTACTGTATAGTATATATATGTATTATTGTTGTAATTGTATTATGTATGTATGTATGTATGTATGTATGTATGTGAAAGCATGTGTATACATGTTTTTAACGCGGAGCCTGGGAAGAGTAGCTGTTGCCTTGGTAACAACTAATGGGGATCCAAATAAACAATAAACAAATGCCTAATAGAAAAGATTACCAGGCAACGCAAATGGTCCTACAGAATATACTTGCATTGTTACTGAACAGAATGGAATCTTTTTCACGTTTGTATAACTTCAGAATTCATCAGGGATGACATGTTTACTGTTGCACTGTTCTTTTTTTCCCACTCCAATCATTTCTCTGCTATACTTCAGATACTCCTTGGCCATTGTCCAAAGCTTATTGTCTGCTGCTAGGTGTGTCAGTCAATGTCACAGTACCTTCCACTGTTCATTCCATTTAGCTTTAAACGCCCATCAAATCAGCCACTCACAGACAACCAAATCAATCTGAAGAGATAATCCATCACCGGGAATCAGGTGGAATTCCTTAAGTTTAGAGAAATACTACTACCTTACTTTCATTCAAGAACTTTGATTACTGCCAGGGAGTTTCTGGATAAGTAGCTTTTGCAATCAGTGCACAGGAAAAACAGCAGAGTTTAGTTAGTTATTTAGTTCAGTTTGTTTATAAAATTCTAAAAGCCTGTCCACCAATTAATAGGGTTTTCATGACCTGTGAGCAGCCTATGACTTTTCCTATGACATATGCAATCGGAAATGTTCTGAGAATAAATGAAAACAGAGGTGCAATGATGGACAGTGAAAATCTGTATTTTCCTTCAACATACAGTACTAGTTTTGTGTGTGCCAAAACATAGACCTGACAAAACAGGACAAATTTTAATTCCAGAGTACATCGATTATTCTTCCACTTCAACTCATTGAATCTTCTCATCTCTCTTCTCTCTTCACCTCACAGTCCTGAAATGTTCTTAAATTCTTAAACAATACAAATGCGAACATATCACATATCATTAAAAATGATTAAGGTAGAACTCATATTGCAGGAAATAAAAATAAAATAAATTAAATGAATAAAATAAACTAAAATCAGCATTAATAGGCCATAACCTATGGACGACAAATACCCTTTTGTAAAGTGTGTGAAAGGGGTAAAATAGAGGACAGGGCAGTAACAAGAGGTAATTCAGAGAGAGAAGAGGAGAGAAAGAGAGAGAGGTAAAGAAAGGAAAGTGTGAAGGAAAGAGAGTGATGAAGGAAAAGGGAAAGATAAGCAACAAGGGAGTGAGAATAAAGGCAGGAATGCAAAGCTGAGGAAAGACCCATCCATTTCTGAGCGGAGTGGCGACATGGTTTTGAAAGTAACACCTAGATGTTCATGATCAGACAGTACTGAGAATACAAAATGAGCAACTGACATGCTTGTGCAATGTATGTATTTGTCCTAAGACCAGTACAATGACCAGTAAAATACTAAACTTGACCCAACATTAGGGAATGATTCTAAAAAGAGTATAGATGGAAAACATTCAAGCGTTCAGCGTCATCTCTAGAAATCTCGCTAGAAATGGTCGCCGTGACTCGATGCGGACTTCGATCTGAGGTATTTTGTCTGTGGAGTTCGAGTCGTACCTCGCGGAGCATCATCTTGGTGGAGAAGTTAGTCAGCTATCCGACATCATACTTGCAGGAAAGCCACCGGGGTTAAAAGAACAAATACTGACTCGAAGTTCCAAAACCTCCTCTCGTTGCTCTGCTGAAGTTCTTCTTAGCATGACCGCGATCTCAGGGGTTTTGCAAGCCTCCGGTGGCTCTCGAGCACCTCTACTACAGAAATGGCTGTTGGTACGATGTGTGATAGTCGTGGCCGTGCATACCGTCCCTGAATTTGTCCCTTTTGTCTGCCAGATGGAGGCGAAGGGGGAAGAAGCAATGGCAAAGACGCCCATCCCATGGCCACTTGCGCCTATCGCTTACTGGTCAATGCATTCTACCCCTTCGTCTAGACTGGATACCTGTCTGTCCATGTCACTGACTGGCTGTCTGGCTGCCTGACCGAGGTTACAGTTCTGCCTGTTTACAGACTGTCTGGATCTTCGTTGTCGACTCTCCTTTCTCTCTGCATGCTTGTTTAAGTCTCTTGTAATCTCCATTGCCGCATCCCTGTCTCTTCTGTGCGTTGGAGTGGATTGCTCGTGTTTAGAGTTGTGTATGTGGGTTTATGTTTTCAGAAACATGTAGCTATGAAGTCTTTGACATCTGCATCTCATGTCCTCATCTGTCTCCTTGCTGGAATTGTTTTGTATCGTGGACATAAGTGGAAATCATTTGCGCATGTTCCGAGTTCAGTTTTTTTGTGTCTGTACATGTCGATGCAGACTGGACAGAACGTATGTATATGCTGTAGACAATATTTGACAACCCCGACTTCTGCCTCAGTGCAGAAGGCCCAGCAGAGCGGCCAGCCAGCATCCCAGCGCTGAACCTTTGACCCACAGGAACAGTTCGTACATGCCGATCCGCCACAGGCCGAGCGACTCGGCCAGCGCGATCTGAAGACGCCTCGTCCCGGAGCGAGCCTTGCTCCTCTTGTGCCTGTCAAGAAGAGCAGAGGAGGAGGAGGAGGGTGTCATTTCACAAGTCAAGTTTTCTTTCATTTGCTTTTGAAGTTCTCTCACAACCCGAATCTACATTTGATAATTCTGCCTTATTGCTAAAAGGAGAGGTGGGATCTCGAGTCAGGCTCAAGTCACAGTTTTAATTGCTTGAGACTTGACTTGATGCACGAAGAGAAGACTTGAGACTTGACTTGACTTGGGTTCTAGTGACTTGGGACTTGACTTTGACTTGTACTTTGATGACTTGAAAAGATTTCTAAAGTATTAACAAAAGATCTTGTGTTTGTGTAAATGACTTTGATTGAAAGTGATGAGATTTGTTCCAGCAGACGACTGAATTTAAATTCTGTTTTCTGAATTTGTATGGAATGATTGAATTTATTGAAGTTGAAACTGATTATAGAAATCAAACTCATGATGCTCTTACCAAGTTTTTATCCTATTAAAACCATATTGCATTGAAAAGTCCTAGATATTTAGTTTTCTTTAAGATATTAAATTGATACTGGACTCTTGATTTGTTCTGACTTGACTTGCTGTTCTACATTTAGACTTGAGACTTGACATTAATGATATGGACTTGACTTGGTAATCTACATTTAGACTTGAGACTTGACTTGAGAATTGTGCCTCAAGACCTGAGACTGACCTGGGACTGGAGCAAAGTTAAATTGGTCACACCTCTGACTAAAAGTAATCATATTCATCTATGGAACTAAGTAATGTGGCAAGAAATAAGGCAATAAGGCATCGATTTGAAAAAAAAAATCAACCAGTTTTTCCCAATTCTCGAAAGGCTGATTTTCTGGCGCTAAGAGGTTTTTGCAAGGCACTGATGAAATACCAAGCCCTAACCATGCAAAAACAAGGCAGCAATAAACATATCGTCCACCATGAATAATGTAATCCCCCTCTGGGCCAATCAGTACCTAATATGTTACCTTGTTTTGACCTGTAGGCTAACTGTAGCACCCCCTGGAGGCCACTCAGTGTAATTTTGAAAATGATGAAACACAGTGGTGAGATACATCGCTCGTTTTGTGCAAATCCGATCAACAGCAACCTGAACAAAGGGAGACCGCTGAATTTTTGTGAATATGTTCTCAATCAAGAGCTAGGAGAACCTGGATCTACTTTTCCTTGTGTGTAGATGTGGTCAAAAAGGATTTCCAAATGAAAGTAAGAAAATGGTCCAACAAGTCTCAAGGGAGGCCAATTTTGGCTGCTGACGGTTCAGGAAAACACCAAGTATCCGTTCTAAAGTGAAAAATGGTGAGAGGAGCTCTAAGTACAGAAGACTGGAGGGGTGTGTGTGTGTGTGTGTGTGTGTGTGTGTGGTGGGGGGGTTAGGAGGCTCCCCCGGTGCTCAGGTATTACATTACTAGCTGTGACACCAGAGTTGGTTAATATTTTATAAGGTCTGCTTACTCAGACAAGCTCTACCACTGTCATACAGCACAAACCATCCACTCTGCCAAGGAGTAGGTACTCTGTGTGTGTGTGTGTGTGTGTGTGTGTGTGTGTGTGTGTGTGTGTGTGTGTGTGAGCCGAGTCCTGTCCTCCTGCCATCAGCAGAGAGCTGAAGTGACAGCCCAGATCCCTCCTCTCCCAACCAATTACACAGCAGAGGGAGCCAGCTGCTCACACACACACACACACACACACACACACACACACACACACACACACAGTACCTACTCCTTGGCAGAGTGGATGGTTTGTGCTGTGTGACAGTGGTAGAGCTTGTCTGAGTTTAATTACATCCCAGAACATTTTGCCCAGACCACTGTATTATACAATAATACAATAGTCTGGACATTGGATTATTGTATGAAATATGTTACAATGTCTTCAGAAAGTATTCAACCCTCTTGATTCCTTTTTTTTTTCACATTTTGTAGTGTAACAGCTTGAATTTACAATGTTTTAGTGGGATATGTTGTTTATAACCTACACAAAATAACTCATAATGACAAAGTGATGATTTTATGATTTTAGAAATGGAAATGCATTGAAAATGAAATGCAGAAATATCTTATCTTAAATAGGTATGAACCCCTCTGAGTCAATACTTTGTAGAAGCACCTTTAGCAGCAATGACAGCTTCCAGTCTTCTTGGATACGTCTGGACATGATTTAAAACAAAACACACAACAAAACTCCTTCAGACTTCCCACTGGTCCTGGAATTTCCGGAATATAATGGAATTTTTAGGGGTGCGTTTTAGACAGGGAAAGTCAGGGGAATTATCTGGGGAAATAAGGGAATATCAGAGAACTTAACAGGAATATACCAGAATGTTTTTACATCAGGGCCACAGTGGGAACCCTGATTCTGGTTTTAAAAAAAATATATATATATATATACAGTACTGTGCAAAAGTCTTAGGCATATGTCAAAGAAATCCATAAAGCGAAGAACTAAACTAACTAACAAAACTAATGAAATGAAAAGTTTCTGAATATCAAAAATTTACAATAATCAGCAGTCTACTGACACACTAATGCAGAAAACAAACATCTAAGACTTCTAAGAAATTTCTATAAAAAATCTAGGGTGCCTAAGACTTTTGCACAGTATTGTATCTTTAAATTAATTTTGAATTCAGACTGCAGCACCATAAAATACAGAAAAATTCAAAGGGGTTGAACAGTTTTTTTCCACAACTTCTAGTCAAACCTGCCAGCTAGTTATCAAGTCGACCAGTGAATCAGTCTGCCAGCCGGCTAGTCAGTCAGTTATCCAAAACTTATCCGGCCAGTTTGCCAGCTCATCCATTCATGTATCATTTGGCCGGCCGGTCATCTATCCACTCGGGCCAGCCAGCCTATCTGTGTCTCTGTGATTTTATCCGCCCATCCGTGCCTCAGGATTATTCAGGGCTGAGGCCATCATAGAGTTGTTCATTAGAATGGCCGGTCTCAAATCAATATGGCCGGTACACTGCTGGCTGGCCGGCTGGCTGGCTGGGCTGTGGAAAGCACAATATAATCAGTGCCTTCACTCAGGCCAATATACTGCGAGAGAAAGAGACAGAGCGAAGAAAAAGAGGAGTGTGTGTGGGGGGGGGGGGGACAATGAGAGGTAGGCGGGAGAGAGGGAGAGAGGGAGAGATGGAAGTGGAGAGGGGGTGGGGTGGGGTGGGGGGAGCTGCTGGTGGAGAAAAATGTAGATATGAAGCCTGAGTGAAAATAATGATTGCTGACTGCCCTCAAAGTGATATAAATGTGTTTGTATCCCCAGTCTGTTAGCACCACTAGAGTGGAGGTATAGATAGTGAATACTGTGTGTGTGTGTGTGTGTGTGTGTGAGGCCTAATAAGAAATAGTTGGTCCTCAAGGGACTATTTGACGGGTAAGGTTTAGGTATAAAGGATAACACTGGTGTAGTTTTCGTTTTTTTTCCTTTCGCCATTAATGCCCATGCCCAAGTCTAAACCCACCCATGTATTTGTCAGAAGCCACAGTCAGAAGCTGCTACTGTCTGTTCTACTGCAGGTTTGCCCGACCTCCTTGCCTGGTGTCCAGCCCCCATGAATCGCAGTCTTAAGCACGTTTTGAATTTGCATAAAGGCAATCAACAGTAATAACAATAAAAGTATGGTTCATATGGTTCTGGATCACCGAATCATGACTGATTCGGTGACGTAATTTCTGGTACATCGACCATCCAATCAGGTGTCCAATCACATCCACAAACAAGGAAAAGTAGATCCGGGTGATATCATTTCATTCTTTGTCCAAGATCATTCTCGTTGGGAAATATTTTTTTCTGTTCCCAGTTAAAAAGCTGTGTAAAAACGCCTGAACACTTCTGTTCTAATAGCAGATACTCTAGTGGTCGGCTGGGCCTGAACGTCTAGTGTTGTACATGCTGAAAAATGAAAAAATGTTCTACTAAAGTCGGGCTTTGAAAAAGGGCAAAGAGTGCAAGGATTTTTGACCTGGCCACGGCGCGTATGCAGCAACGGGACATGTTGATGAAAGAGGAGGAGGCGGCCCTGGTCTGTAAGGTGGTCTCGATGCCCCTCAGCAGGTCGTTGGTTTTCAGCAGTAGCAGCATCTGCCGGGGCACGCGGTTCAACAGCTCATTGATCTGGGGCAGGTAAAGGCCGGCGTTGGTCCGGATCTCAACGTCCTGCCAAGGGATAAAGACAAATCAACAGTAATAACAATAAAAGTAATAGTTAGTTAGTATTTTTATTTCTGTCATGCCAAACATCTGGCCCATCCCACATAGGATTAAAGGACACCACCACTTTACAAAACATACATCTTCTGGTGATCAAGGTTATTATAGTTTTGCATTTTTCATTAGGTTTTATTTTTTTCAAAACAAAAAGTCAAAACGAAATAAAAATAAAAACGAATGAAAAATGCAAAACTATAATAACCTTGGTGCACGCACGAACCACACACACACACAGTTTGTCCATAGATACATTCTCTAAATCCCAGTGGAAAGTGTGTTTGCAGACAAGGGTTTGTGAAACAGAGCGATACAGTGAGTGAGAGAGAGGGACAGAGAGAGAGAGAGAGAGAGAGAGAGAGATCACAGAGAGATTTCTGCTGACTCACTTGTTTCAGTGCCACACTGCTCACTTCACTACAACTCCAGGGAAATCCTGTTTACACTGCTAGCCTATATTACATCCTATTGATGTTTATACCATTCCACAATCCAGTCCCCCTCTTTTTTTTTTTTTACTATAGCATTAGTGATGTGGGAAAAAAAGCCTGATCCAAGATTATATCACAACGCTATATTAAATGAAACAGTGTGAGAACCACAGGTGGACAATCTTACTAGATGGGAATCAATCACCTTCAATGTTCTCATAACTTTTTCAATTTTTTTATGAAAATGAGTGAATATTTAAACCATAATTAGAAAAACCTTTGATAGTTTGTAAAATTTGTATCTAATAAAAATAAATAAATGTTAATAAAATAAATAAATAAATGTGCAGGGGCAGTTTAGGTACAGTATATCTGTAGTAACTACAACTAGAATAACAACATATATACAAATAGATATACTGTAGATATCGGCAGTTATATATCATCAATCTGAGCTGTTCAATGCATTCCAGGAGTTATTTTGCGAAGAAGTGTTGTAATTAACTTTTTGTTGTACCCACTTTCCCTCAACCTGCCTCGTGATTTCCTACATTTCCCAGAATGCCTTTTGATATGCCCCAGTGAACTTGCCTGGACATTGGTTTTACGTGCAGGTGGAGAGAGCAATACGGATAGCAATACGGATAGCAATAGCATTAGCAACAGCACGAATGTGAGGTTTTTTGGTGGCAATAACTGTTGAAACTCAATGGTATCACTCAATAAAGCTTGGGATTTCCTCAAACTTATGATCCAAAAATAATTATTTGTATAAAAATAAAATAATTTGTTTTTGATTTGACTTCTTTTGCATGTGCTATTTTGTAAATAGGCAATGAGTAAGATTTTTTACTTATTAGCACTTTTACTTAGCCTACTTATTTTTACTTACATACAGCACTTCTACCAAATAGCACAAAATGACAGAATATCTATTGGATTTCATGGGTTTGAATCCAGCACATGACCAATGTTACGTCATCCAATTCTCGGTTTCTCTTCTCTTTGTATACTGAATAAAGCATGAAGGAATAGCATGAAAACGTATAGAACCATGTTAATCCTCAGCTCTGATGAAATGCGACAAACGCATGGTGAAAAAAAAAAAAACGTTTCAAGGAATAAAATTAATGTAACAGAGTTTAGCACCAGAGGGCTGGATCATCGGTGGGAACACTCTGTTCTGAGAAAATGGATATGGTCATTAGGGCTGTGCAAAAAAATCGATACAGCCGAGTATTGCAATATTTTTTTCCATGATACTGTATCGATTTTCCAGCCCCTCGTATCGATACATTAAAAAAAATTATTCATGTTTTAAACGGATTTAAAATGTCCTTAAATTTCCCTCAAATCCCTTTGAATTAAATAGTTTTGACTCAATTTGTCTGCTGAGTTATCAATATAATGTGATGTACATATTAGACTACCCAGGTGGTAGACAGCAAGTTGTATTTTCAGCTCTATTTTTAAATTTTCAGTAAATTATGTAGAGTATTGCAATGTATCGCAATATGTATCGTATCGCAATGTATCGTGATACAATCGTATCGTGACCCATGTATCGTGATACGTATCGTATCGTGAGGTCCTTGCCAATACCCAGCCTTACTGGTCATTAGTACAAAGGGATGCAGGATACAGGTCCAGTATATAAGTAGGCAAGAAGGTAAAATGGCCAGCAAGATTTCCACTATGGAGGAATAAGCACATTTATAGTAATAAGCTGCAAGGGGCAAGCAGTTCGCACAACTGATTCAATACGATATGAAAAAAGATTAAAGTGATAAACATTTTCATCTAAATCAATGTCCATTTTGCACAATAGTGATTCGTTTTTGTTTTTGTTTTGTTTTTTAGTTTCTTTGCACATTTTTTTAAAAGAAAAATCAGACAGAAAAAAAGTAAATAGAAATGAAGTTATATGTGCAGGTGAGGTAGAAACCCACTATGGGCTTATCTAAAAACCTCACCTAAAAGGCAGAAAAAAAAAAAAAATATATATATATATATATAAATAAAATAGAAAAATAACGATACAAAATAAAATATCAATTAACATGCTTATCTTTTACATGCCTAATCACGTTGTAAAAATCAAAATAATATAGGCTGCGATAAATAACGGCAAAAAAGGTTAAAAACAAAAATCAAGATTAATGTTAAGATGTCAAGATTAATTAGTGTAGAATACTGAATAGTGACAGGTTTTTGAACAATCCTGCCCCTCCACCCCTCCCATCCAATAAAACTGCCTTTCTCTCCCTGACTGATATTCCATTGGTTTAGACTTTTGAATGATACCCTCACTGCGTTATGCCCCGCCTCAAAAATGTAGGTTTTACATGTTCTGTCTGAGTTTTCTTCTACAAGGAGCTGCCATGTTGGTTTTGGAGTTTTTCCGCGTCTGCACCCTCCCCCCCCTCACTCAGCCGATCAGCCGGCCAATCAGAACAGCGCCTCATTATCATGGCATCCCCGCCCACTCAGAACGGCGCATAGTTAATGAGGGGAGAAACAGAGAGGATGGAGAGGCCCCATAGAGCCAGAATTCATAACTTTATTTTAAAGACCACTGAGAAATGTTTTAAACAGCTAAAAATAGCATAACAGGGGGTATTTAAGGATGAGTATTCAAGATAGCCCATATTTCTACTTCATTCAAACTCAGAAAACCCCCCCCGCTAATATCTTTCTTTCCGCTCCTTTCTCAAACAACCGCCTTTTCAATAAGTTTCAACACAGGGCAGGGGAAGTGGGGAGAACACGGTGGAAAGTGCCACAGAGCTGCGCCGGGCCTGTTTGCTTATCCGATAAAACCCTCCCAAATCCCCCCCCCCCCCCTCCTAAAATTTGAGGAGAAGGACGGAGGGATTAGCAGCCAAATTAAGTGGATTCATCTCAGGCCACAGACACACGAGCGTGACTTGCCGAGTAAAAAAAAAAAAAAGAAGAAGAAGAAGAATAAATCCAGATTAAGGAATTTTCTAGAAAGTGAAAACTTTTCAAGGAAGAGGCCATGGGACAGTCTGGGCTTTTGTGGAGGGGTGATGTGTGAATATCAAATCCAACCAATTTCTATTTCATATAGTTTCAATTTCAGATTCATTTATAAGTGTAATATAATCTATAACACTCATCCAATAATGACACAATTTTCCCTAAGGGAACTTTTAAGTTTTGTCTTAGAGATCTTAAGATAAGTATTAGGTCAAACGACATTCCATAACAAGTTTTATGTTTATGTCAGCAATAATTTTGTCAAAGTAGGGGCCAGTGTTTTTATACTCATGATGGATATTCAATTTAATAAACAACTTCAATATGTATTATATATCAAGTGCTGGATGTACTGGAATTTTGCTCTTGCTAAAAACATCATCTCAAGCGAAGTTGACGCCTTCACAGCCGTTGCAATAATTTTATATCATGCGCAAAAGTGGGATGATCTCAGAGTGTTTGATATTAAAATGACTGTGATTTATTTCAAAATTACAAAGTTTGTGAATATGCCTCTTGATGCCCTCAGCTGTGCCGTGGGAAAAAGGGCAATACTCTTCAATAAGTTGCGTAAGTCTGAACGGTTTTCTTTTTGATATGAGAATAAGGAAGATCACCAAGATGTAAGAATAGATCAGATATCTTACTTTGAGATTCTCTGTGAAAACCAGGCCCAGTGTTCAAAATATCATATTCTACATGCAGAAATCATATGATGTATTTTAAGTCGTATCACCTCGGCAGAATTAGAGTGAGGACAAGGCAGTTGACTAATCTAGTGGGTTGTACAGCACAGGCACATGCATTACATTGCTCATTAGGCGGCCGGGGCTATGACCTGGCAGCCTATTGTCCATGTAGGCATTTTTTTCCCCCTATTCTTCTTCTTTCTTTTTTTCCTCTGACTAAAACTGCCTCTCCAAGTTCCCATTGTAACTTAGCTCCGACTTATTTACAGGGTTCCTACACATTTTCAATGAAAAAATTCCATACTTTTTCCAGACCTTGATTTGTTTTGAAGATTTTGTCTGGTGTTCAATATGATTTACGCAGATAGACATCTTGCCAACTAGGTCATATCACTGTATATATGAAGACTGTTCTTCACAGAGACAAATATCAGAATATGTGAGATGATTGGCAGGGTTCCTACACGGTTTCCATTTTAAAATTCCATATTTTTCCCAGACCCTATGTTCTCGACTGGATTTGATTTTGGTGGGTATTTGATATAATGCATGCTGACAGCGGCTGGGTAATAAGAGCGTCCCTCTATCTGAACATTATTCTTCACATCAACAAAAACTGTGGACTCAAAGTGGCTCTACAACAACATAAAAGCTAGAATGATGTGTGTATCGGACCTGAACCGCAACATTTTCCATACTTTTCCAGACACTATTCAAGACCTGGAAATGATCAAATTCATTTTGAATACTTTCCCAGACTTTCCAGACCTGCGCAGGAACCCTGTATTCAAACCTGCTTTGTGGAACCGAACGCCTTGAAAATAAGCCTGACTTACCGAAATAAGCCCGACTTAACTGGTAATCTTGTGTTGTGGAAAACCCCCGGGAGCTGTCTTATCAACCTCAGCTTAATCAGCACAGTTCCCTACAAAGACATAGCACTATGAGCAATGATATCTGCTGCCTCCCCATAAACCACACTCCCCTGACAAGCACACACACACACCGTAGCTCCATAGCGTTCAATTTATTAGACAAGCAATCTCCTCATTGGTTAATTTATATGCTTATTAACTTTCCATTGGTGGATTTACGGAACACATCAGGGCCAAAGTACGCATTCAAATGCCTGCTGTGCGATGTTTGTTAGGAAATGTGTGTGTGTGTGTCTATTTGTAAGTAAGATCTATGGCTTGTGGCAGTGCTAATTATTCCTGTGTGTGGCATGAGAGAGCAAAAGAGAAAGGGTGTGTGTGTGTGTGTGTGTGTGTGTGTGTGTGTGTGCAGGTGCTCGTCTATGTCCTCAGTCCTCAGATTTATTATTTCAGCTACACCGTTATTCTCCTTCGGCTGTGACCGTAGAGCGGATCTAGCGATATCGCCACACGGGGCTCCTGCTCCTAATATTTACCGAAAAGCGAGTGCGAGGAGGGACGGCAGGGATGAAGAGGGGAAGAAGGGAGGACGAATGCAGGGGATGAATTAAGTAGTAAGGGAGGGATGGAGGGGATTAAACAAGAATGGGATTAAGTTTTTGCCCCTCGGCGGAGGACCTGACAACGAGGACAACCGCAAATGACAGAATCACAGAAATTATGAAGGGGATGAAAAAAAAAAGTGAAGATGGAGGGACGGGGGGGTTTCGCCGCCATGGCAACGGCGACATTCCCCTTTGATGTCATCGGCGACTGCTTGTCTCTTCATCTCGACCCCGGCGTCCCGCTCTACTCCACTTCAAAGGCCTCTCCCCCCCCCCCCGCCGCTGCAGGTAAACAGGGCTAAATTGCACTATTAGCTGTGGGAGGAAGTGGACTACACTGCTTAAAGCTTACAGCCACATCATTTGGCTGCCTTTAGATAGAAAAGGGGACAATCAGCATGTGCACAATCTGCCTGAGTGCAGGGAAATTATGAGGCCGGACTGTCGCACAATGGAATTAAAAGATAAGTGGAAACTTGGGAATTTGGAGAAATGCCTTTTTATGTAGGCCCGGAAAAAACCCCTGAATAGAAGCGCAATCAGACATGGCGGTTTTATATTTCACTGTCAAATAAAGCTCAATGTGGTCTCATATCTTCTTTACATACCCATTAAGACTTGCTGCATTGTACACTCTTTTATCATCAACGGCAGACTTTCCTCATCCAGATTTTCCCTTGCCGGTCCGACGAATCAAACCGGCAACATTCTGGTCACGCTTGGTCATACCTGCCAACATTCCTGATTTTCGGGAGTCTCCCTATTTTTAACCCTTTCTCCCGCTGTGCTCCCCGATTGGTAATTTCTCCCGTTAATCTCCCGATTTCATAGTGATACAAATCAAATCAAACTTGTAGATGTACTAGCTATTTACTAGCTATTTTGTATAAACCGAGTGACATAATCTAGAAATAAGAAGAAGAAATAATAGAAATAATACTGACTGAATGCTTTCTTATCTGGTATAGAAACAGATTTTAGTTAGCCTACTGGAAAATGGAAATGGAAACTACCATGGTAAACAAACAAACTACTTTGGCAGGGTCCTATTTGATATTTTAAGTGGGTTTTTTTTACATTTCATACTGCATTTCATTCTGTTATTTCTAGATTGGATTAGGCAAGGCAAGGCAAGGCAGCTTTATTTGTATAGCACATTTCATACACTGGGGCAATTCAAAGTGCTTTACAGGGTGATAAAAATACAGTAAAGGTAATTTACATAGCCTAGGCCATTAATCTCTGTGAGAGGTCACAAATGCAAGTATATTGTACAATAATGTACAATAAATGTACAAAACGCACCAGACAATAGACAATGTATATCCATTAGTAAGAAAATCTCCCTCTTTTTCACAGCCTAATGTTGGCAGGTATGCGCTTGGTTCTTCTTCATTATCATTATTATTATCATTATTAGTATTAGTAACAGTAGCAGTAGTAGTAGTAGTAGTAGTAATAGTAGTAGTAGCAGTAGTAGTAGTGGCAGTAGTAGTAGTGGCAGTAGTAGTAGTAGTAATAGTAGTAGTAGTAGTAGTAGTAATAGTAGTAGTAGTAGTAATAGTAGTAGTAGTAATAGTAGTAGTAGTAGCAGTAGTAGTAGTAGTAGCAGTAGCAGCAGCAGTAGTAGCAGTAGTAGTAGTAGTAATGATTATCAGCAATGTCATAATCTGACATTGCTCATATGCTGATATTCAATATTGGGAAATTTGACAATTTTCATGCCAAAAATATCCCAAATTCTATACTTTCAATCCCATGTCCTAAAAATTTGGAATTGAACAAGGCCCTTGTAGATTCTATTTGCCCATGCTATAGGAAAAGACGTCCACAAATGAACCACCTTCTAATCCAGTGGTTCTCAACGTGCGGTCCGGGGACCACCAGGGGTCCTTGAGGGGGTTTCAGGGGGTCCCCAGCAAATTGATGAATTGTTAAACTTCACAAGTAGAGAATTTATAAGAACGACTGTTTTGATCATAGTTTCTCTGTTATCTCTCTACCTACAATACAGATATGTCATGGGATTCTGGACAAAATCATATCTAACAATAAATATATTCTCAGATTTGGTATCAGGTTTCAGAAAGCCAATTTTACGACTTTTTAGTGCTATTTAGGCTTTTCAGCGCTACCTGGAATTGAATCGGAGACCAATTTACCCACCAAAATAAAGAAGCAACACCAGCCTATTTCTGATTCAACACAGCTGATGAAAGCTGTGAAACTAAATGAGCAGAATAAGAAAAAAAAAGGACAACAGGAAAGTAACTGCTAAGGGACATTAAGTCCAGCCGTGTTTAGTGAAACAGATACCATACCTGCTCAGGGTGTTGTGATGTGCATACTCTACCTAGTTGAGATGGAGAGAATTTCCCAGGGTGTCCGTGTGTGTGTGTGTGTGTGTGTGTGTGTGTGTGTGTGTGTGTGTGTGTGTACGTGTGTGTGTGCGTGACAGCAGTATTGTCAGAGCTGTCAGTCCAGATAAACAGGGAAGTGACAAACACAGCGAGAGACAGACAGCAAGTCAACATCCTGACGCTGATAAACAGACTGTCCTCCCCCCAAAAAACCACCCCATAGGTTGTTTGTACAAGCAGCTTATTACGACCTATAGTTACGTTTTAAAGTTAAGTGACCTCTGGTGGTCGTGTAAATAACGACAATGCGTCCACGTCACGTGACACGTGTCAAGTTTCTCTGTCAACATTGAAGCAGCACGGTGGAAAGTCAGGGTGTTGTGGTCGGGGATGGTGGATGGGCGTTTGCCTTCGATGTCGGTGACCGGGGTTCCATTCCCAGAGTTCCCAAAGGACATACAGCCGTGAGTCACATTTAAATTTTTTTTCATCTAACCATGACCAAACCATTTTCCTAACCTTAACCAAGTTGTTTTAGTTGCCTAACCATAACCATAACCCAAGTTGTTTTATTTTTACTTTACCATAACCTTAACCCTAACCTTAACCAAACTTGTTTGACTTGCCTAAATGGAACCAAAGTGGTTTTAATTGCCTAAATTTACCCATTAACCAACCTTTGGGACGTAATTCAATTTGTGGCGGAGCAACGTTTTCAAATTCGTCGAGGTCGTGTTCATTTCACGTATTTTTGTGAGATCATGTTGGAAACGCTTGTTGCCATCTCCTGCCGCCAGTAGGGGCGCTAATTTAGGAAAAGCTCCTGTGGGTCGTATTAGAGGGGAGGAACAAACCATGGTATACCATGGTCTGAGTGAATACTCGATTCTGATTGGCTGCAGGGTGTCCATTAATTCCTGATAATGGACACCTACTAAGTAGTTCCAGTGAAACTGTCTGTTCACCGTTCTAAATTAATGCGCTGGCTACGTAGCATCAGCCTGTATCTAAAATGAGTAACCATAGCAACAGGGACGCAGTCAAAGCCTCTGTTTACTCTTGATATTGATTTGGGGACAATAACATGGCTGGATAGCTAGCTAGTCTTGTTGTTAAACATACTGTCAAATTATATTTACTGTTTGTCAACCGTACGCAATGTCATTGCCTTTGAATGTTGCTAGCATAACGTTAGCTTTCTGGCTCATAGCTGAGCCAAAGGGTTCTATGAGCTGAGCGGACTAGAAATATCTCCTGCTGCCTATCTATCTAAGGTTCGTCCTATTTACTGGAGGAGTGAACAACGTTTCCATTGCATAAGAACCTTATGGGATGGTAATGATTGTTCCAGGTATTAGTCAAACCCTCAGGTGTTACCAGGGAAACTGAGTTATGGCATGTGAAAAACTTTTTAGACTTTGATTACAAAACGCATGAAAATATGAATTAATGGTCTTCATTTTTTTTTCTTTGGCAAGTGACCATGGTATAAGCGGGATAATGTCCTTCGAGGAGTCCATAATCAGGAATGAATGGACTCCCCGTCGTCCATTAATTCTTGATTATGGACACCTCGTCAGGCATTATCCCTTACATATAAATCTTTCCTCCTTTCCTTGCTTACTTACAAACCCTTCATTCCTTCCTTCCTTTCACCCTTCCTTGCTTACTTACAAACTCTTCCCTCCTTCCTTCCTTTCCTTGCTTACTTATAAACCCTTCATTCGTTCCTTACTTCCTTTCACCCTTCCTTGCTTACTTACACACCCCTCACTCCTTCCTTCCTCCCTCCTTCCTTTCCTCGCTTACTTACAAACGCTTCCTTCCTTCCTCCTTCCCTTCCTTGCGACTTGCAAACCCTTCATGCCTTCTCACCTCCTGACCTTGCTTACTTACAAACCCTTCACTCCTTCCTTCCTTCTTTCCTCGCTCCTTTCCTTGCTTACAAACCCTTCATTCGTTCCTTCCTTCCTTTCACCCCCTTCCTTGCTTACTAACAAGCCCTCCCTTCCTTCCTTGCAAATTTCTTACAAATCGAAATCAGAAGCTACCAGACATAAAACACCACATAACAATCCCCCCCCCCACCCCCACCCCCACCACACACACCTCCCAGCCCAAATAACAGGGGATGGGGTGCTCTGAAGTACTCTGCTGAGTCCTGCTTGGGGAATAATAATTAGCGGCAATTATGGGAGGCTGGTTAGCGGGCCTTACAGCTGTCAGCAGGACACAGAGAAGGCGACAGCGCTCTTATTTGCATCTGAAAGCTCCAATAAGGACATATTGTATTGCAAGTGGTGCGATAATAGGCCGTGCAAAAGGCAAAGAGAATGCGGCTGGGAGGGTGGCGTGGCGTTGGGTGGGGGGGGGGGGGGGGGGACTGGGCTGGTGATTTGTCTTTTTTTTTTTTTTCCTTCCTTTTTTTCCCAGTGTATCGGAGAGTCGGCGGTATGACTGCGCAGCGGCGGAGAGACATTAGGAAAATTGTGGGGAGAGAGACAGAGGGAGATGAGAAAGGGAGGAAGGGAGAAAGAGGACACAATAAGGCCATGTCAGAATCCACTGTATAATCTGCAATTATCGTGTTATTCTTTACCGGTGCCGTTTTTCGGTCCGGACCGTTTTGTCTGGAATCTGAGCTGTACTCGGAGCAATAAGGCCCTTTTCACAAACATGGCTGCCGTACTTCTGCAGGGCATAGCTTGGATTTCACCATCGCAGGCCTGGAATGAAGTCATTTTTAGGGCAAGGCCGCTTTGGCCTTTGATAAATACAAATTTATCGGGGCATCGCGGGCAAAATGTAGGGCGCCAAGGCCAAAACCGATAGTTATTAAAATCCTTTTTTCAGTCCTTTTTCCTCAACAAAATAAATATCCTAATAGATAAATGAAGTGCTGCAGTGTGATACAGCACATATGTAAGATGGCTCAGACTGCAAAGTTAGTTACATGTCCAGTAACACACGATAACATAAGTGTAACCCAGGTTATTTTCTGTAAATGACAGATGTCCCCTAAACGCCTCACATGCAGACTATCGGTAGACGCTACAATTTACCGATGTTCCCTAAACGCCTCATATGCAGGCTACTGCTACTGATAGCGTTTTTGCTGCTCTCAACCTGGTTAATTTTGCTGTATTCTTCATTACAGCGGCTAATTACCCGCCTGTACATTTAAACTGACTCTAGTTCTGCTCAAGCACTCATAGCTCTCTCGCTAATCCCACAGTTGTTTACACGCTTTTCACATCTGCTAGTTACTTAGCTTAGCAGTTAGCGATATCTTAGCAGTTAGCGATGGCTTCTCTCTCTCCCACTCAGTTTAATTGATAATTAGCTGTTAACGTTTACGTTAACGTTACACATATATTTGCAGGAGTGGGAGAAATCTCGCACTACTGTTGATGTCCAGTGTGATGACGGAGACACTGGGAAATGTGAGTTTGTTTATTTGCTGCATCGCATGTAGTTTTAAATGAGGAAATCCGCAACTTTCTTTTAACGGCCAGTTGAAAACAGGACATGCCAAACTGGCCGTGTGGATAGTTCATTTTAGAAGAGGCATTACGGACACACTCCGGGGCATCCACGGCACTGGCTGTTTGGCCGTGGTATAATTCTTGCCCTGCCATTGGCAGCGATGTTAAAAAGCCAAAGTTCTGTCGCCCATAACTCTGTCTGTGATCACTAATTTTGTGTTTCAACATAATGTATAAGGTGTTGTCACTGACATATCTTTCTGTTTCTGTTGTCAGGCAACTGCGCAACATGCTAACAGCACAGAAAGTAGCGTTAGCCTTGGTTAGCCATTTAGCATTTTGTGACCCTCGATCGCAGTTACAGAAACAGAAAGATATGTCAGTGACAACACCTGTATTGTGTAATAAGAGGTGACTGTTTGAAATGTGAGGACTTCATTACTCAGAAATCCTGTAAGGTAATGTCAGTAAATTAAATGTCTTCTTCTTGGTGTGTGTTGGGGTGGAGTTGGCAAAGAGGTTCAGCCATTGTTGGAGAGTCCAGTTTTCTACAGATGGAGCGCTCACTCACTGCTGTTTAGGAGACACTTTTGGATTTCAACCTCAAGTTTGGATTCATCACTTTGTGTGGAGACGATTGATGGAGGCAGATAAGACGGGTGTATTTTACATAAAAATCATATTAAGTCTAGTGCAGATATAATATTTAATTTCATAATAACTGCTTTTTTTTCTTAGACTTTGTAATATATGCCAAAGGCTAATAAAGCCCATTGCACTGAGAGGAAATGAATTGATTTCAGAGGTCACTGTTATCATGCATGATGGATCTGAAGTCCCACAGCAATAGAGTTAAAGAGGTAACAATGGTGTGAAGCCATAGTGGACTGGATGTTAGTTACCTAAGCTTACTGACCATCCAGGATACAATTTGTTCTTTTACTATTTCTTCACTATAATGCTCTCTATTTATATGATTGTTTCCAATACTACTGTTTCTTCTTCTCCTACTACTACTGCTCCTACTACTGATAGAGTAATTATGAATTATTTTATTACTTTTCACAGCTCACACGCCACACCACTTTCTGCACGGCCTTGTGTAGACTTGTTAATGTGAATACAATGCACATTTGCACATCATGTATACTGCTGTAAATTCATGTATCTGCTTCCTAAGTTTGCACAGATTGTTTATTTATTATATTGACATTTTCATAATGGTTCCACCATCTACAGTACTGTGCAAAAGTCTTAGGCATATGTCAAAGATATCCATAAAGCGAAGATGCTTTCAAAACTAATGAAATTAAAAGTTTCTGTATGTCAAAAATTTACAATAAACAGCAGTCTACTGACACACTAATGCAGAAAACAAATAAACACCTAAGACTTCTAAGAAATGTATATAAAAAATCTAGGGTGCCTAAGACTTTTGCACAGTACTGTATATCTTTTTATTTTTTCAAACTTTTATAACACATAACTTTTATAAAAATCCCCCATCAGATTATTATTACACTGTTGCGTATCATCACTTTATTGCCTTTCAGGAGTTATTTTGGTGAGGTAATTTACCTTTTTGTTGTTTCTACTTTCCCTCAGAGTGCCTTGTCTGGCATGGCCCTGGCTGGATCCAGCTTGGCTTTACTTGTTGGTGGAAAGAGCAATAGTGATAGCAATGGCAAGAGAACAAGAGTTTCCAGTTGAGAAAAAGTGAGAGTCGCCCCTTATTCAAAACACGTGTCTTGTGGCTGCATTGCATTCTGACCTGTTGACCTTATTCACACGGCGGCCATTTTGAACACATTTTGAACAGGGTGTGAAACTCTACCCGAACAGTCCAGTCACTCTGTGCTGCTGTGAACCAAGATACATCATACAAACATTTATCATTCCACTGATTTACATTGAAAAACAGATTTGAAACAAATGGATATGAAGAATCCAGAGGGATATGTTTACATTTGAATATATTTGGTCCATTATCGTAGCTACCAGAGTCTAGCTAGGTAGCTTAAGCTAATAGCTTACTAACTTCCTTGCTAAATTCAAAGTCATTGGATTGTTACCTCCGCCAAGGAGGTTATGTTTTCGGTTGCCGTTAGCAGGATTACGGAAAAACTACTGGGCCGATTTTCATGAAACTTGGCGGAAGGGTGTATCATGGGCCAAGGAATAACCCATTAAATTTTGGAGCGGATCCGGATCCGACTCACGAACAAGCAATAATAGCACGAACCTTGGTAGAGGTCTGCGCTCTTCGAGTCCCTTTCTAGTTGCTCTTGAGATTGCTAGCTAATTTGGTAACTGTTCATCAGTATTGTCCTCACATATGTGTTTAAATTAGCAAGTAACTTTTATATATATGCAGATTTTCCAGGTAGTTATCCACCCCAAGTGTTAAAAATGGCTGCCGTGTGAATAAGGTCAATTGAGGCTACTGCGGAGGAAGCCCTCGCTCCTTGATCTGAGGGACTGACACCAAAACCTGACGTTTACCGCCGATGTTTTAGACCATCGAAAATTGTTCTGCCATCAAACTCCATTGTAGCTGCGCTGGAAATATCTCCACGTGACATCACAGCATCTACACTTGGCCAGTTATCCACTGGAATAACAAAGTACACCACTAAATCACAAAACGGGCCCAGGAATGCAAGTCACGTTGCCAACAGCCATTTTGTGTTAAAATGTTTGAGGGGGGGATTTTTCCTTTAACCTGCTGAAATTGTCAGCAGTATATGTTTATATATATGATTATTGTTGTTTTATTTTATTTTTTCTACTATTTTTATTGCTTATTTTGTGCTTATATTCTATTTGTCTTTTTCCCCACTGAATCCTATTACTTTTGGTGCTGCAACGACCTCATTTCCCCACAGGGATCAATAAAGTTTCATCTAATCTTGTCTGAACTTTATTAGATCCTACACAGTGGATAGCAACGGGAAAGATGAGTTATCATGAGTACATGGTATAAGCCTTAGCTCGCTGAACCAAGATAACCACACATTGACCCATTTTATACACAATAATTCCTCTGTTTCTATTCAATATCTAAATGGCTTTCCTATACAAACTAAAGCCTAATTAACTTTACTCACAATGACCTTTTGTAGACAATTTGCCAAACCATCGGCTGCTTCTATTTTTGACTAATTACTTTGTTTTTAATGTTTACAAGACGAACATTCATTAAAAGATAAATATTCCTGCGTGTGCATGTGAAAGAGAGGCAGCAAAAAGCCAATGCTCTAAAAGCACTCCACATTTTGTGTGTGCATGTGATTGCGCTATCACTAATGGAATGCATCATAATTGTTAGCGGCAGGACTTGAAAAATTAGCCGCGCGCAGGAGAGCGGAGAAGAGAGGGACAAAGATGAGACAGAGGAAGAGACAAGAGAGGGGAGAAAAGAGGGGAGTCGTCAGAAGAGGCGGCAAAGACAGGAAAAAGCGGATGAGTGGTTGTGGCGAGAGAAATGTGTGTCTAATAATGTCTTCTTAACTCCAGAGTGCTGCACAATCAACTAGTGTACTGATGTAGAAGGCACTAGAGTGCTGTCTGCCCTAATGGGCTGTGTGTGTGTGTGTGTGTGTGTGTGTGTGTGTGTCTGTGTGTGTGTGAGTGCAGTGAACAGGGAATATAAATTACAAAGGCAGACGGACTGGACTTGACGGAAAGAGTGCTTTCATCTCAGGAGGGGAGAGAGAAAGAGAGAGGATGAAGATCACACATTACACATACACACACACCTATGTTCATGCATGCATAAAAACACAGTAGCGTAAGTCTTAGTCATGAGAATGTCATTTCTGTTGTGTTTCTATCAATTGAGAAATACAGATTTGCATTGACACTGGGAGGAAAAAACACTTTCTTGCTTAAAAGGCAATTCAACCAACTTTGACATATGGGTTTTATGGCATCATTACTTTAGTAAGTGGTAATAACATTTTTTGGTGATTTGTCAATGCTGCAAGCCTCCGGTGAATCTGAAAATATACCTTACAAGTCTGTTTTGCTACTCTCTATCCGGTTGATATAACACAATAGTGATTCAACCTATACTCAGTGCATGAAAGTTTCTACATTTGCTGTTCTAAACACTCAGTGTCTGGTAGTTCTTTCCTGGGAGAAATCCTTTACATTTCCGGTGTGTTTGGAATAAACAGGAGAAGAACTGGCTAGTTAGCATGAGCAGCGATAGCCACCATGGCTGAACAGACAAAGAGAAGAGAAACTCAAACTGCATCAACAGAAAATCCAAGGAAGAAGACGTCACAGTACTGGACACATGTATGATTGCCAAGTGATCTCTGGGAAGTGCAGTGCAGAAACACCACAGCTTATAACATAACAGCGGGTTTGCCAAAATGTTTCGTTAGCATTGCCCAAACGTAATAAATTCCACAAATTACGCAAAACTGCTTTTCTAGCTCAATGTAGTTGTAACTAAAATATTTGCCGGCGATTTTTGTTTTTGTTTTTTTTTGTCATTAGTCACTGCAGTTGCAAAGCTTACACACGTTAGCAAGACTGGGCAAGGAAAATATAGGATAATCAGGTAAATATGGTACAATTGGACCAACAGTGCAAACATTTGGCTCCAAAACACTTCTGTTGCACAAGCTGTTTGGAGACATTTGGAGCTGTTAAAAGATGGCCAGTTAATTTCAATAGTTTGGAAGAGGCTGAGATGAAACTACACGGCTAACTCACTGTGTGTTTGGTGGTACTATGAACTACAATGGAGTTTGTTCCAACATGGGGTGAGTTGAAACTAATTGAATTTTCATTTTGGGGTGAACTATTCCTTTAAGCTGTTAACCGTTCATAAACTTTGAGCCATGTTTCCTTAGAGGCTGTATTATGGCATGGTGGAACAACTTCACAGACTAACATAACTCCTTGGCAGTGTTGATGCTAACCAATTTCAATCTTAGTTATTTTTTCCATGGCACAACATGTCTTCATCAGGAGCCAAATTCAGGTCAATCTAGCAGTCAGTAAAATGGCACTTCCTCACCATACTGAGTGGTGCTCGCTCGCCCAGTATCAGATGCAGCTCTGATTAGCTGTTGGCTAATCTAATCCGCCACGAGGACATAGCGGAGGCATGTATCCCTCCACTACGGTCTCTTCTATTAATAAACATGCTATTTGGCGAAATTATGTTCTAAAAAATATGACCAAATGTCAGTTGAAAATCACAGCAGCGGAATCAGTTGTTGAATCTGTTCACAAACGTGTTCACAAATGTCAGTTTTCAGGCTATTTTCTTGCCTCATTCAAAAGAATGGGGAGTAAAAATCTGAACACTACAAACTCGTCCAGCTGCATCCAATGTTGGTGATTATATTATATTATGGCTTTCATGGTGGTCAAGTGCCAAATAACCCCCATGTTAAAACTAAGTGGAGTATCGCTTTAAGGGTTAACACTGATGCTAAAATGGTATCTGTGTTGGTTTTGTTGGATCTGAGGGCGGCATTCAACACAGTTGATCACAGTATTTTTATAGACAGGCTTGAGAGCTGCGTTGGCATGTCTGGCTCAAGAAATAACGAAAACTAGGTGTGAAAAAACATTTTTGTTAACTGAAATAAAAATAAAAATGAGGCTTTACAAAAAAACGATAACTGACTGAAACTGTATTGTGTGTTTACAAAACTAACTAAAATAAACTAAAATTACAGAGAAAATGTCTTTAGTTTTCGTCTTTGTCAATTTATTTCATACATAAGCCTAGTATTTTGAATTTTTGAATCTCGCCCCTGACAAATACCCCATATTACAAAAAAAGACTAAAACTAACACTGAAACTAATAAAAACTAAACTGAAACTAATAAAAACTAAACTAAAACTAAGAATTTTCAAAAAATACAAACTAAACTAAACTAGCAAACCCGCTTTAAAAACTAATCAAAACTAAACTGAAATTGAAAACAAAAAGTCAAAATAAAATAAAAATAAAAACTGAAATGAAAAATGCAAAACTACAGTAACCTTGGTCTGGCTCAGTTTTCAGCTGGTTTCAGTTATATATGCAGGGCCCGCATTTCAGTGTCTCTCTAGGGGATTTAAAAAAATTTAAAAAAAAGTTGATATGATGTGTGGGGTCCCACAGGGATCAATTATTGGGCCTCTTCTGTTTCATCTTTTCTGGTTTCTGGTCTTTGAATAAAGTTGTGGGTTCGAATCCCACCAGGTTTGATACTTTAATTGGTGGTTTCCCTATGATTCCAGACATTTCAGACACACTGCAGTGCCAACAAAGACAAGGGGGAGTGAAGGGGGAGAAGGTGTGAGAGTATGTGTTTGTTGGGTTACAGCTTATATCTTGCTCATGAGTCTACAAAGCTCTTGAATTAGCTAACAGGTTCAAGCACACTGAACATTCAACTATTTTCTGAGGCATATTGTCAATACTTTTTTTGGGGTATTTCTGACTGTCTGGATACCTGGTTATGTCATTTCACTTTCAGGAATAGCAAAAAAAAAAAAAAAAGCCACAGCTAGTTATTCACGGACTGGACCCTGCCAAATTCTTTCTTGTAATGCCTAACATGTGTGAGGGGGTGGCACGTTCCCCATCGGCGCACTGTTGCAGACTGTTGTGTGGTGCTACTGCCAGCTACAAAATGTTGCATAACAGAGGTATAAATAAACTCTCTCTCTGGCACAGTTGGCATCATGGAACCCCTGCAGGTAGAGGGTCGTATACACATACATGTACAAATACACACACACACACACACACACACACAAACTGAAACATATGTATGCTGGTTGAGCACAAATATATACACTTAATGAAACAACACCTTGTAACTCCAATTTCGGTGAATTTAATGAAGGATGACATGGTCCTCTATTGGCTGAGAAAATGTTCTGACCCTTGAGCTTGTGAAACCGTTCCAAAACCTTTTTCAAAACTGCATGATGGTCTGCCTGTTGTGAATGCTGAAAACTTCACACTTTTGATAAGATTAATTTGATTGAGCCCTCTGGGTAAATTGGATTGTGGGTCTTGTATTTGAGATACAAGGTTTTCAACTGAAAGGAGTGATATGTCTGTGATTGTGTGTATTTGCGCCTTCAGTGACATGACTGTTGGAAATATTTGTCTATTATTTGTGGTATGTTGCTGTGTATGTCTATATATGTGCCTCCAAACATGCAAGGTACCCTTCATGTGTATGTCTGCCCACCAATGTTACCATCCATGTTTGTTAGGTGTATATATAAATATATGTGTGTGTGTGTGTGTGTTCTTGTATTTCTGTGATTGTGAAAAACAGTTTGAGTTTTAGACGTTCAAGATGACAACATTTTGACAAAGTGATTTGTCTGGTCATCATTTCTACAACTGGCTAGTTGAGGATTGGGATTCGATTTGGGTTAGGGTTTGTTAAGATTATAATTATTTATTTATTTTATTTTATTTATAGAGCACCTTTTTAAAACAACGTTACAAAGTGCTTCACAGGATACAGAAATACAAAAATACAATACAGAAAAATAAGCAACATACATATACAGCAATATACAAAGAAGTCTTTTGAAGCTGTTTACAGATTCGGCTGATCTAACAGAGGGGGGGGAGACAGTTCCAGAGGGACGGGGCCCTAACGGCAAAAGCATTGGATTTGCGGAGGGAGCGGGGTACAAATAAGAGACCTTGGTCGGATGATCTGAGTGGCCTAGAGGTGGAATACGGATGCAAAAGCTCGGAAATGTATGAAGGGGCGAGACCATGTAGGGCCTTGTATGTGATAAGTAGTATTTTGAAATCTATTCTGTACTTTACGGGGAGCCTGGGAAGGGATGCGAGGATTGGTGTGATGTGGGATCTACGGTTGGTTTCGGTTAGCAGTTTTGCACGAGTTGCAGGCGGGACAGGGCTGCTTGGCTGAGACAGGAGAAAAGAGCATTGCAGTAGTGTAGGCGTGAAAAAATTAGGGTATGGATTAGTAATTCTAGATCTCTGGTTGATAGCATTGATTTGATTTGTGTAATGTTCCGGAGTTGGAAAAAGCAGGTTTGCACCAGCTTGTTTATGTGAAGGTCAAAGTTCAGATTCTGGTCAAAGATTACACCCAGGTTTCTTGAGGAGGGTTTAACATTGGTGGCCAGAGGGCCGATACAGGGTTTCGCTTCAGAGACAAAATGCCACTTGGAAAGAATTAGGATCGGGATTAGATTTGGGTTTAGGTTTGTTAAGATTAGAATTAGGATTGGTTTAGGTTAGGATAGGCATGTAGTGGTGAGGGTTAGGGCTAGGGTTTACTGTTAGGGTTTAGGGAAGGGTTAGGGTTAGGGTTAAGAGGCAAAAATGAATGGGTTTCAATACCCAAGTTGGGCACTCCAACTTCAACTTATTTTTACACCCCTCATTCTGGAATCGACCTCTAAGTCTTATAATGGGACAGGTGTAGAGTTGGAATTTGGAAGTCCCAATCTGGAATTTGGAAGTCTCAAATTGGAATTTGGAAGTGAAAAAGTTGGAATTTGGAAGTTGGAATTTGGAAGTTGGAATTTGGTTAGGGTTAGTCCTCCAGGGCACTAGGGGGCAGTATTTAGTCAACGAAAAAATTCGAAATTTGGAAATTCAATTTGGAAGTCTGGTCCATTGCCACTTGGGGGCAGTAGTACTCCATCAAAAAATTTCAATACTGAATTTGGAAGTAAATTCCAAGTTGAAGTATATTTTGTCCTAATTTTAATTCAACGTTATGTTTGACTGAAAATGACTAAGTAGAGAGTTGGAAGTGACTTTAAGTACATCTATCCTGAATTTGGAAGTGAATTAAAAGTTGAAGTATAATGTGTGCCAAACTTAATTTTAATGTTATATTTGACCATAAACGACCAAGTATGAAGTTGGAAGTGGTGTCAAATTGGAAGTATACTGAATTTGGAAGTGTATTAAAGTTGAAGTATAATATGGGCCAAACTTAATTTTAATGTTATGTTTGACCATAAACGACCAAGTATGAAGTTGGAAGTGGTGTCAAATTGGAAATATACTGAATTTGGAAGTGTATTCAAAGTTGAAGTATAATATGGGCCAAACTTAATTTTGATGTTATGTTTGACCATAAACGACCAAGTATGAAGTTGGAAGTGGTGTCAAATTGGAAGTATACTGAATTTGGAAGTGTATTCAAAGTTGAAGTATTATGTTTCCCAAACTTTACTCTAATGTTATGTTTGACCGAAAACGACTAAGTATGAAGTTGGAAGTGGTGTCAAATTGGAAGTATATTGAAGTTTGAAGTATGCTGAAGTTGGAAGTGGTGTCAAATTGGAAGTATATTGAAGTTTGAAGTATGCTGAAGTTGGAAGTGGTGTCAAATTGGAAATATGCTGAAGTTGGAAGTGGTGTCAAATTGGAAGTATACTGAGTTTGGAAGTGTATTCAAAGTTGGAAGTGGTGTCAAATTGGAAGTATACTGAATTTGGAAGTGTATTCAAAGTTGAAGTATTATGTGTCCCAAACTTTACTCTAATGTTATGTTTGACCGAAAACGACTAAGTATGAAGTTGGAAGTGGTGTCAAAGTGGAAGTATATTGAAGTATGCTGAAGTTGGAAGTGGTGTCAAATTGGAAGTATACTGAATTTGGAAGTATACTGAATTCGGAAGTGTATTCAAAGATGAAGTCCTATTGACCCCGAAATCGACGTGTAAACCCCCAGAGGCCCCTCCGACTCGTCCCTCATGGGTCTAAGACTCTCCGAGGCCCCGTTTTTTTCAAAATCTCTGACCTGCCTGAGAGTGCACGAGCTTGACTATTGACCCTTAGAACACAGGTCTACGCGGGAACTGAAGCTCAGAAAGACTACAAATTTTTTAGGAAAGGTGTATCCATCTGAGCTCGAAGTATGTCGTAGCACACGCGGCCCTCTCCGTCGGGTATAAATTTGGTGCCAATACCTCTTAAAACGGCCGAACGGCGCCCCTGAAAATAGCCCTGACGACTTCCAAAAGGAAGAGTGTCTGAAATTGGAAGCTCGAATTTGGAAGTGCTCTCCGAACCCCGTAGATTTTGATGCAGATGTCCCAGAGCTCTGATTTTCACATATGTTGTTCCCGGGGTCACGGCCTTTCGGGAAATGCCTTTGTTTTTTTTCTGTGACATCGTTTACTGCCGTTTTGCCTCGCATCCAAAATGAAGGCAGGCTGAAATTGGAAGTGAGCAGGCTGAATTTGGATGTCATCAACATCTTCAAGAAGTCATCATAGAATTAGCCCAAAATCGGTTTCTGGGCTATTTTGGGGATGACAAACACTTCTATGGAGTCGAATTACAGCTATCATTTTAGGAAGTGGGCGAAATAGAAGTTCTATATCGAGAAACAGCGCCCCGTACCGATGGTGCCATGTCCTGGAAAGAACTCTTTGAGAGCTTTCCAAAACAGTCGACCCCGTGTCGATAGGCCTTTTTTTTCGCAAAGTTATCAAGGTTCAAAGTCGGCCTCTCGGCGCCCCCTTTCCCTGATTTTCTCGGGGGCGGAGCCACCCAGGGGGGCGGGACCGAGATATGTTACTCCCCGGGCCGAGACAATTCCGGCAATACCTTCCTTTTGGGCCTACGACGAAATTTACGTTTCACATCCTCCACAACGTAAGGGTGTTTGGGTCATAGCTCCCGAGACCAACTTGAAGTGATTTCTGTGATAAAAAGCCTAAAACAGTTTTTGAAAATTTTAGAGCCCAAATTCCTTTGCGGGATTGTTGGCGGCCCCGTTGAGGATCCGCCTGTCGATTTTGGTGTAGTTGCGACGTCATTTGACCCCAAAACCGCGGGGTCAAGGTTCGGCCCATTGACTCAGAGTTGCCTTTTGGAAGCACCTTTCACCCCCTCCAGAAGGCCAACAAAAGGGTCTATCTGTCAGTTTGTAATATGTCGTAGTGCCAACAGCGCTCTAGCTCGGGTGCGAATTTGGTGCAGATAGCTATTAAAACGGCCGAGCGGCGCCCCCTAAAGTAGTCGCAAAAAGGCCTGAGGCCTTCAATGCATTCAAGCTGCCTGTTGGAAGCACCTTTCACCCCCTCCAGAAGGCCAACAAAAGGGTCTATCTGTCTGAGTTTGAAATCTATTGTAGTGCCCACGGCCCTCTAGCTCGGCTGCGAATTTGGTGCGGATAGCTCTTAAAATGGCCGAGCGGCGCCCCCTAAAGTAGTCGTAAAAAGGCCTGAGGCCTTCAATTGACTTAGGTGATTTGGAAGTGCCCTCCAAACCCTGTACCTGCAAACAAGCCCCTGCGGGGCCCGTGCGGGCTTCTTGTGGGCACTGTGGGCTAGGGCCAACCCACACCAAACCCAAACGGGCCCAGTGCGGGCTTGCCCAGGCGAGGCCCACAGCAGAACCCTTCCTTTGGGCTCCCTGCGGGCTTTCTGTGGGCAGCCCACAGTAGCAAACTGCCCACAGAAAGCCCTCACAGGCCCAGTGTGGGCCAGCCCGTTCGGGCCCACAACAACTTTTCTACCTCTGGGCCCACGCGGGTTTTGTGTCGGCAGCCCACATTCGTTTTTTAAATTTTTTTTATATATATATATATATATATATATATATATTTTAATTTAAGGTAATTAGAGGTTTAGGTTAGTTCTCTTAAGGCAACTCCTGTTTGAGGTTGTGACCATCTTATCCTTTTTTGAGTAGCCTAAATTTTGTTATTTGCTGGGTAGCCTAGAGATATCTCATCCCCCCCACTTGGTTATATGCCCGTTTTGATATTTATTCGTCTTCTGGCCTCAGTTGGCAGCTTGCCAGAGAAAAATAAATAGCAGCAAACAAGTAATAAAAACCTTTTAAGCAACACACAACGCAACGCACAAGAAAAAGTTTTAACCGTATACCCAACAACAAAACACCTTTTAAGTACAGGGGAATAACAGAGACACCTAACAATATAATACAATCTTGTACAAACCAGTAGTCCCTTAAAATAACCTTACATTTACATTAATTCAACCCTTAATTCATACAAAACCCCCTTAAAATGAGTTAAGTTATTAATGGAGGAGATCCATCAAAATCTCCTTAAACTCTCCTTAATGTTAGACTGCTTACTTTCTAATTTAATGTAAAATTCAGTGAGACATGAACTTTCCATTAATAGCTCATTAATAACCTGTAAACCTGCACAAAAGGCATAAAAACCCTTCATTTATAATGTCTCCACGAAGCAACTCATGAATAAATCCCTTAAAAACTCATGATACTAACTATACTTTTTTTTTTTTTTTTTTAAAGCTATGTTATTTTTTATGGATAATTAATGCATGTAATGAGAAATGAAGGTTTTTGTTGAGACTGTGACAGAGGTGTTAATTCATCTCTATGGTCATTTCTGAGGCCATACCCGCTGTATTCCCGATGCCTGATTCACCTCATTGGAACTATTTTGTTTGCTGAAGAACGCCAGTGTATCACTACGCACTGGAGCCTGTTGCCATATCATGCTGCCTACGAGCACGAGAGCACGGAAAATTTCGCGGTCATCCAGAACGTTCTCTTGAGGTAAGTTTTAATTTAAACGTTTTTTTCTTGAACTTTGACGTTTATCAGCAAATATTTGTCAGCGGTGCAGTGTAGTGTTGTACTGGGATTGCCACTGAGTAAAGGGGATTTAGCTAATTCAGACCATTATATGTTTTTTGTCGAGCAAAAACTAGAATAAAGCCGTTGTGATTGTTAACTAGCTACGTTTGATTTAGCTTAAACCAGGCTTAAAATAAATAAAGCCGTCTTATTTTTTCCACCCTGTTAACCCTATATTGTATATTCTACCACGCCCCCAGTAAGATCATGATCCGCCATGGCAAAAATAGTTTTAAAATATTTTATTTTTTGGCGAAAATTGACCCTAAGCAGGATAGGCTGTGCTGGCAGGTGGCCAGGAGCGCGCGCTGCGCCACACAGGCGCCTCTCTCTGCTCTCTTCTCCTTTCCTCTCCTCTTTCCTCTCCTCTGAATCGCCGTTCTCAGTCAAACAGGCATGCGCAGCAGAGAAAGACAGCTGAGAGAGGTAACCAAGTGTTAAATAAAATCGGGATCAGTAACGTTATAGTTAAATCTCCCTTGGTCAAAGACAATACTTACATGACAGGGAAACAGACTTAAATTTGCAGTTAGAAGAAATTACCTCTCTGCCCCACCGAATCTAGCTCTACGTTATTTCAAGTCTTCTGTTGGTTTTGCTAGCTTCCTTACAGTCAAGAATTGGCTATAGAGAAGTGATTAGCTAACCTTCCTGATAGCAATTTTTGTGACAATCAGCAAAACTTAACGTGATAAATTGAAGACTCTCCTGTAGGTCAAGTTTCCTCACATTAGACCTTCTTGGCTAAATCAGATGAAACTGGACTTTTCCCCACTTAGTCTTTCAGATGAATTTAATGTTTATGTTATCAAGGAAGAGAAAGACAGGAGATGACGAGGTGGAGAGGTAAAGTTGGACAAGAACTAGTAGGCTAGAGTTGAGTAAAGTTACCTATCTGTCTACCTGTTACAGCTACAGTATGTCAGAATAGACTCACATCAGCAGTGATCTTGCTAGTAACACCTAGCAATGCTAAATTTGTATATAGGTCTAAATCAAGACTGAATAATTAGCTACCCCTCTTAACCTTTGTGAGTAATTATTATTATCATAATCACAGAGTCACACAGTGGTAGGACAAGGGAATGGAAGGATAGGAGAGCAAAGAGAGGAGATAATGTGAGCAACAGTGGAGCATGAAAGAGGAAATGTGGGTTGTTTTATAGAAAATTCTTCCTTGGGGAGAAGCCTCAGGAACCGCTACAACAGTGATCCAGAACAGTTTTTGCTGTAAAATGCATCATATCTGCTTTGCTAAACACAATTGGACTTAATGTCCCTTAATTAATTTCAAGTTGTCCTTTCATATATGTTCTTGTACCGCCCTTTTATTTTGGTTATTTCTGGTTTTTAAATTAGTCTTAAATTAAATTCCAAGAGGCATTAAAAAGGCCTTATAAAGTCTTAGGTTTGACTTTCTGGAACCTGCAGCAGGTTCTGACAATTAGAATAATGTTGGACTGTTAGTCCATTGGAGACCTTCTGACTCAGAATGTGACAATGTGTCTCTCAGTTTGTATGTCATACAACTTTTTGCTTACCAACAAATGTTAACGTTAGTCGTCTGCGTGTCATTTTTATCAGAGTCCACATTTCAACAGGAGAGAGCGAGACAAGAGGAGAGAGAGAGACACAACGGGAGAAAGAGCGAGACAAGAGGAGAGAGAGAGACAACAGGAGAGAGAGAGAGAGACACAATGGGAGAGAGCGCTAGACAACAGGAGAGAGAACGAGACAACAGGAGAGACACAGACACAATGGGAGAGACAGGTTAGACCTTAAATCTTTGTATGCCAATGTTTTATTAAAGGTTGAAGCTTTAGCATTGAAAACCTATTCTCCATATTATAACAATCAGATTCTACTGAAAAGGAACATGGCCAATGTCACAGACCAGTCCCTTTATGTATCAACACCCAAAGTTTGCTCATATCTATTCTAATGAACACTGGGACGGGTTCATAAAATATAAATCGGACGGATGGAGCAGGCGGCTAGCGAAGTTATGGTTTCTACTAATTGGGATCATGATGGAAAAGTTATTTGGGCCCAGGGTTCAAAATACCAAACTATTCCTTTAAGAATGGCGTAAGGGAGTTTGAGGTTTAAATTTGCCAGTTTGAATAAAAGTCTGTTATGCCATAGTTTGTGTAATGCTTTTTCTATATCAAAAAAGGCAGCCAGGAGCCAGGAGTGTTATTTTTTATTGAAATTTAAATGTTGTCGGTAGTTGATTGGTGTTTTCTGAAGCCAGCTTGATGTATTGGAAGGAGTCCCAGATGTTGAGGTGATGATCTGCTCAAAGAGTTTTTCTATACATTTGGCAACTTTTGATTTTGTGGCAGCCGTGGCGATATTGTGGTCGTGTTCCACAGAAGAGCATTGTATGGGAAAGTCGCACATGCACATTTCAGCAATAGGGAGTTAGTCAGTCAGTTAGGACAAATGCTATTATTGGCCGGCTTCGCTCAGTGGTCCGGCAAAAATATTAGCAAACAGGCGGTGGGGTCTAAAACTTATGCACTTATGCATATAGGGTTAAAAATACAATCATTGAAGAGGCTAGCATATTAAGAAATTGCTTACCACACACAGTATAGTTTCATATATTTGCTTTTATGTTTCAGAGGCTGTAAGAAAATGTTCCCATCAGCCAAGTCCCCAGGACTCTGAAGTTGAGGAGGAGATAAAGGTGTGGCTGCGGAACTCCAGAGCCGGGGCAGGTGGACGAAAGGAGCGCTACCACAGACTTCTGACTTCCAGACAAGCCTCAGGGAAAGAGTGAGCTTTGCCAGTGGAGTTGGATGGATTGTTTGTGTTTGCCCCTTTAAACTCCCCAACAGTATATGGATTAGTAAGACCGACAACATTAAAAAACTCTTACAGGTTAATGCAGCTATAATGTAACATTCTGAAAGAGACCATTCTTTAGAATGAGTATTTTTACTTTTGATGCTGAAGTACACTTACTCATGTACTGTACATACCTGCAATTTGAGGGAGTGGCACTAAGAATATTACCATTCTGTGAGACTTTCTACTTTTCCTCCACTACATTTCAGAGGGAAATCTTGTACTTTTTCCTCCACTACATTTATCTGACGGCTGGAGTTAGGGCTGGGCGATAATTCAATATTATCGTTTATCGTCTTTCGGTGGAATCATATCGTGATGATATGAAGATATTTTGATATTGTGACACACATCTCTGCTGTCTAAATTGATGATGACAAGCAAATTTTACTTAAAAACTCTGATAAAATGAGGTATGGTAGGAATATTATTTGAAAATTTCAGTTTTCATCACCATTCGGTTCAATGAGATGAACATTAATTTGATTATTTAACGTGATTTTGCATACATGAACCATATTGTGATATATATTGATATCGAGAAAAATCATTATGATTATCATGATATTGATTTCGACCATATCACCCAGCCCTAGCTGGAGTTACTAGTTACTTTGCAGAATAAGGTTTTACATGCATAACACACAATAAGCTCATAAAATATTTTACATTGTTAGACTTTAAACTCCAACAGTGTGTGGAGCAGTAAGACCGACAACACTAAAAAACTCTTACAGGTTAATGCAGCTATAATTTAACACTCTGAAAAGGACCATTCTTCAGAATGAGGACTTTTTTCTTCTTTGTTCTTTGAAATGCACAATAATCGTATACGTATGCAGAATAATTCAGCATTGTTTATTTCCACTTTTGTTGGTTTTTAGGACAGTTATTAACCGGTAATTTATAAACTGAAAATGCGCTCCCACCAAACTCCATTCAAAAACGGCACACTTTTATTTTACAAGGATGTTTCGCCAAAATGGATCCGTTACACCATTGATATGCCGATCTGAATGTACCGAATTTGAAATTGGAAGTTGGAAGGACAAATTTGGAAGTGAAGAAAATATTACATAAATTATAAAATGTGCAGTCTATAGTTAGACAAATGGTCTCATATAGTGAGTTAACTGATTTTTAATCAGGCATATTCTGGGTCAGATAACCAGGAAGTGCGAGTCGCTAGTTTGGATTGTGGAAGCCATTTTGTACGGTAGAATCATGGCGGAATCGAGAAGTATGGTGAGTGCTCCTGTTTATTAAACTGTAATTGATTAATTGGGCCTATTCTGGGGGTTTTCTACAACGGGGTTTGGGTCATAGTACTTCTAACGCTAACCGAACTGATCAAATAACATGCTGTTTGATCAAATAACATGCTTTTTAGACCGATTACAACTTCCAATTTCGCCGGCGAAATTGTGCCGAATTGTCCGCAAAATGTAATCATGAATTTCTTAGGCTGTGGATGAGCCAGAGGGATTCTTTGAAATGCACAATAATCGTAAACATATGCAGAACAATTAGGCGTTGTTTATTTCCACTTTTGTTGGTTTTTAGGACAGTTATTAACCGGTAATTTATAAACTGAAAATGCGCTTCCACCAAACTCCATTCAAAAATTGCACACTTTTTAAAAAAAACGATGTTTCCCAAAAATAGATGTTTTAAACCATTGAAATGGGCTATTAACTGTTGTAACTACCCTAGGTATTGCAGATTAGTGAATTTATATGTAACATTTTTTTTTCATATTAATTTCTTGCCCTGCTTCCAACTTCAGGAAGGTTTAGGCCGGTCTGAGTTCACAAATGTGGAAGTGAAACAATTCTTAAATAAATCATAAAATGTGCAGTCTACAGGTCGAGAAAAAATGTCTCATATACTCTAGGCTCATACAGATGGTAATCTGTTGTCAGATTTGAGATATCTGTTTTCACTACATAATGATTATCATTTGTAATTCTTTTGGATGTTGAATTTTCAATTAATTTTTCTTATTTGTCCTTTTTCAGTCATCCAAGGCGAAGAGCTCAAGCTTGCGCGAGTGCCCGGTTTGCGGCTGTTTTTTCAGCCGCTTAAGGCAGCACCTAGAAAAAATAGAAAATGAGGCGGAGGGGGGCTTCTCCTTTGCTGGGCAAATGGATGGTGAGTCATAATTTCAAATGCAATAAATTATAATACAGCCCCAGCCAAGGCCCTTATAAATGCCGTTCATGTTTTTACAGTATTTCAGGAAAGTTGTCCTGCAGGATTTGCGACAAAGCGTCCTTTTCCCGCCTGGACAAGCACCTTGTTGACGTGCACACTTGTGCTCCACATGTGAGTAACCATTTAAGATAAGATAAGATGTAAGCTTTATTGATCCCAATAGGAGAAATCCATATGACACAGTAGCGCAGAATGGAAATGTAGTTAACATCAAGAAAACATCTTATTACATCTATGTAGCGACATAAAAATATAAGACGGTAAAATAGGAATAATAAAAAAATGAAAAAATAAAATAGAGTAAATAAAGTAGTTCTCTTTCAACTGTGTTCTCTGAATTGTGTCTATCATTGCATTTTAAGTGATTGAATATTTTTCTTCATTCAAATACCTCGCAGGAAGTGGATGAGCTAATGTTTGAGGCCAAGCAGGCTCTCTGTGTTGAGAAGCTCCGGGAGCTGAGGGCCACAAACCCCAGCGTCCCGCTTAAGTCAAAGCAGGATTTGATGGTCAGTGGTGATTTATAATGGTGTTTTTGCTGAATTCTGCAATGATCACTGATTAGGGCCCGAGCACAATTCCTCTGTGCAACCGCTCCCTCCAGTGCCCGTGAGGTGCTAGGGCCCGTGCCCTAGCATTTTGTTGTATTTAATGTTGTCTGCTTTGCTTGTCTGCTTGTTAGCGACCTAACAAGGAGGAGGAGAAGGAGGAGGAGGCTGGCCCCACTCGGAAGGATGAATCTGTGGTCCTGGAGGACTCAGAGAGCGAGCCACTCTTCATCATCCTAGAGCAGTGGTTCTCAAACCTTTTCACGCCAAGGACCCCTAAACTGACACAAATTAGACCACGGATCCCCATTTGAAAAGATTTTGTCCCAGGGCCCCTCATCTGATAAGATTTTTGCTTTTAGATGTTTTATTACAGAAAGTGTATGAAACCCATGACCAAAATAGTCATACATTCTGTCATTGTGTTACTTACGGATGGAATTATAGTGAAAATAAATTATTCCCCTTTTTGTTGGGGACCCCCTCGAACCCCCCTCAAGGACCCCTGGGGGTCCCCGGACCCCACTTTGAGAATCACTATCCTAGAGGACTACGACGAGGAACCTGGGCTATCAGGTTCCTGTCTCCCACCTCCCTCCTCATCATCCCCTCTCGCCCTGTCGGCCCCCCAAGCATGCTCCACCCCCAAGTCCTCTCGCTCACACAGCCTCCCACCTCCCTCCCCATCATCCCCTTCCTCCCAGCAGGCCCTCCAAACAACCTCAACCACCCAGCCCTCTCCACGGTCCTGTCCCCCACCTCCCTCTCCAGCACCATCTCCCAGGGGGAAGCGCAACCCGAACACATGCCAAGCATGCGTTTCCCTGACCGCAAGAGTGGCGCTGCTGGAGGCAACGATGAAGCAAGTCCAAGACACAGTTGCCATGCAGCTGTTCAACCAAAGCAAGGCTGGTGCCTCCAGCAGCGCCGCTACTGGCACGACAGTTGACCAGACGCCGGCCAAAAAGGGGAAGCAAACACAGAGGACACCCCAGCTCAAGAAAAGCCTGGTTGGTAAGTAATAGTCTCCCCCTCTCTGTGGTCCTGCAGGGAGTCTTGCCCTGTTTTTCTTATTGTTTTTGATGTGTATGTCCCAGAGCTGTGATTTTGACTAGAGATGCACCGATTGCAATTTTCTTGGCCGATTCCGATTTCCGATTTTTTAAAAGTCTGACCTGCCGATTCCGATTTTTTCCGATTCCGATTTTCTTTCTAAGAACTATAATTGACAGCACACACAAACATTTTTGTAACTTTTCTTTAATGGAAAATTAAAATTCAATTGTATGTTCATAATAAAACATTGACTATTAATAACTTACATTTTCTCCAAAACTGCACCAGGTTACAGGACCTTCTCTCACTCTCACTCAAACAAATCTCAAAATAAAAAAGTGCTCCAGGTTACTGGACAGAGCTTTTTTGAACAAATAAAATCCAAATTAAAATGAATTGCAGTATATCCCACTTTATACTTTCCCGAAAGAAAACAGGTGCAACAGATCTATATAACAACACACGGACTATTACTATTATGGACTAATACAACAGGTAGTTCCGACCAAGCAATCTGATTGGTCAACTAGACATTTAGAACGTGCTCAAATCAGCATGGCAGCACACCTAGCCGTGCTCATCACTAAATATTACTCCGCCATATTATCATACAATATATTTAAATATAACGCTACGCTAACTCTGTTCAGCCTTGATGTTACCAGACACTCTGCCATCCATCAGCTGTGCCGGTGAGTCGGTGACACGGCGCTACTAGCTTAAAAATACATGTGAAGTTCGCGGACATAGTAGCTAAATCTGTCCATGGAAAAATTATTTTTTTCAGCAGATATCTTAGTTACAACAAGATTGAGCTAGCGAGGCAGTTTTGTGTTTATATGTGTGGTATTTATTCAGTTTGGGAAATCCCGCGATCTCTAGAAAGCATTAGCTCAAGTTGGCTGGCTGACTCAACAGGGACTAGAAATCGTCTCTGTTGCAGGTCCGCCTACTTGCTGGAGCAGTAAACTAGGTTCCATTACATAGGAGTCTACTGACGTGACTGATTGTTTTCCAGTTATTAGTCAGACCCCATGTATTTCCAGGGAAACGGAGATAACACTAGCAAAACGTTTTTTATTTTGAGAGCGAATTGCCCCACAATATGAATACATTTTGTTTGTATCTTTTATTTTGTTGGTAACTGTTGTATAATCGCAATATTACACTCGAGGGTGTGCTTTACCGTCATTATTGGCACGACAGTGATGCGGTCAGGACCGAGGCACTTGCGCCGAGGTCCGTAAGCGTCACGGTAACGCACACCGTGTAATATTGCTTAATTACAGCGGAGTTTTTACCGTTGTCTTAAATTTGACCGGCACAGAATCGGATATATGAGACTGATCGGTCACCGGCCGATCGATCGGTGCATCTCTAATTTTGACACATGTAGTACCCGACGTCACAACCTTTCAGGAAATGTCTTTGTTTTTGTTCTCGGACAATTTTTTTTTATCTCCATTTTGCCTTGCTTCCAAAATGAAGGCAGTCTGAAATTGGAAGTGAGAAGGCCGAATTTGGAAGTGATCAGATTCTTCAATAAATCATAAAGTATTAAGGTGTGGCCTTGGAAAGCCCCCCCTAAGACTGCATTACAGGGATTTTGGTCTCCACCTTAACTTGAACATGTTTTTTTTTTTACAGGAAACATCTTGCTGCAGTTCCAGCGGGCGGCCCTGGGGTGTAGGACGGGCCGCAAGGACCGTGAAAATGCCAGAAACAGGAGAAACCACAGCCAGCGCTTTTGCTCTTATATGGCACAAGGAGCAAAGAGCAGGAGGGGGCTCAAGTTCCTCTTCAACCTGGAAAAGTTGCAGAAGTAAGTAAGGATACTTTGGAGCACCCCAGTGGTTCAAATGGTAGAGCATGTACTATTTAGGCTCAATGCTTGTTGCAGCGGCCCAGGTTGGAGCGTGGCTCATGCATGTTGCTGCCAATGCTAAGTAATGTTTGAGGTCTTGTAACTGTTCTGTTTTTTTGGCAGGTGGCCGGCACAACTTAAAAAAGACAAATACAAGGTCACTTTGATAAAAAACATTTTATTAAATGTTAAGGCTTTTCTTAGCCATGTGGAGGTGTTCCACAAAAATGCTTCAACATTGGGCACCGCCCAGCTCAGCCAGCTGCACCATTGCATCAAGAGGCTGCAGTCTGACATAATGAGAGAGGTGGTGCCCTACCGACAGACGGTGAAGCACCACAAGAGCAGTAAGTGTTATTCATCTCTGTAGTTGAAGTAATTGTAAGTTTTTGAAGGGTGTGCCTACCGAAACTACATTTGTCCCATGTTTTCCTGAACCCTACTCGCAGACAGGAAGCCACTTCCTGTCTTTTCTATGATTGTTTTATAAAAAATCTGCTAATGGCCACCCGATGTTTGTCATTTTGTATTTACAGAGAGCCTGCTGAGTGCTGACATGGAGAGCAAATTTCTCCGCAAGGCAAACCTGAGAATTCCTCAGTTGCTCAGTAAGTAAGCCACAAACATATATTCTCCTTTGGTTTGCCTTGGTTGAGTTTCTATCTAGTTAAATTCAAGTTCAGGTACAAGCTTTTAGAGCCCCAAATCCCTGTTTACAGTCTCAAAGAGCTTTACATGCTCACAGTTTAAAACAAACAGGATGATACCCCCTGACTTCAACCCTTACAGCAGGCAAGAAAAAAAGATACTAGGGAAACAGGGAAGAAATCTTCAGAAGGACCACGGAGAGAGGGGGCCCTTTCTTTGGTTGCTGACCCAGTGAGGAAATTATCACGTGAACAAAGACAAATAACGTTTTTTTTTGTTTTTTTCCCAGAACTGGAAAGAAAGAGCAAATGGGGAGCCCTCGAGCTGGTTGGGAGCTAGCTGTTGGGATACTTGGCTGTCCTGACTGGACACCGGCCAGTTGTTTTCTCCTGTATGACAAAACTTGAGGTCCTGGAGGCAGATCACGAGGGTGAAAAATACATAGTGTGGGTAAGTTACATGTCAGATGATTGTTTTTCATGCTAAGTTTCTCCAAAAGGTGTACATGTGTTTGACTACCATCTGTTTATTTTGTGTGTGTCTTGCAGGTCGCAGAGCACAAGACGCAGAGGAGCTTTGGCCATGCACTCATCCCAGTATTTAAGGTGGAGCATGAGTGGCTGTCGCGGCTGGCCTGCATTTCAGACGCAGTGTGCAGCAAGACACCCTTCCTCTTCCACCGACGGGACGGGAAACAGCTAACAAAGCCCGGTTCCCTCCTCCAAATGGCCTGGAAGGATGCAGGCCTGGCAGGCACAATTACCTTCAACAGGATCCGATCAAGTGTCAGCAGTCAGGTAAGTACCACGTAGTAGGTTGGCACCTTGCATGGCACTCTCCACCATCAGGTGTGATGGGAAAGTGTACTTACCTTACACCTAGATTTGTCAGAAGTTTAACACAGGAAGTGTCTGTTTTTTCCTCTTCCAAGGCCAAGAAGCACCTCAGCCAAGAAGAACGGACAAAGGTGGCGACGGCCATGTGCCATGACGTCGCCACCGCGGACAAATTTTACTGCCCAGTCCAAGACTGACTGACTTCGGGGTCAGGGGGCTCCGGATGAAGGCCTTGATGGAGGAGGCAGACTCCAAGGAGGACGAGGAGACCAGTTCGGGGGAGCCAGGACAGCCGACATCCATCGTCAACCCCGACCCTGAATCCCCGCCCTCCCTGGAGGCATCGTCAAGCGAGGGGGAGGTAGTGCCTCCGAAAAGGTCCAAACGACGACTTTTTGAAGAGGACACACCAGAAATTGCTGGGCAACCGGAGGGCAAGGAGGACGAGGGTGAGGAGGACAAGGATGAAGAAGATCAAGGCAAGGAGGACAAGGGGGAGGTGGACACCCTCTCCTGCGACGAGGGGGTGATATCTTTGTTAACTGGCATGCCCAGAACCCCAAGCCCCCGCCAAACCCCACAACCCACCCCATCCATACCCAGCTCCCCAGGCTCCTCACCCAGACTTTGGATTGACACTAGCAGTGAGGCAGGTGAGCCCCTGGACCTCAGCCTGAGCTGCAGTGACATCTCTGAATCGGTGCCATCTGCAGCCAAAAAGCCCCGTCTGGGGCCTAGCCCAAAGGTGGGCCAAAAGGCTAATTTCCTTTATACTTACCCTTAATACTTACTTGATTTTTACACCTACTTATTATTTCCCAAGGAATGGCTATACTTCCAGACGGCCTCAATGGATCCCTAGTTTTTCCCCACTTCCAGCAAGGCGCTGTGGATGATCCACCAGCCAGAGCCTACACCTTCCTAACCCTAACCCAAGGACAAGGCCAACCGATACTTCTCACCAAATTAAGGTGAAACTGTACTTCACCAAGACCATGGATGAGCACTGTGGAGATCCATCCGCCAGAGCTTACACCTTCTGTGACTGCAGACAGATCTCCCAGGAGGAGCTGATTGATATGTGTAGAGATGCAGTTTACTGAAGATCCTTTTTTTCTATTTTGTTTTAAAATGTTTGTCACTGTGACTGTAATGTCAAACATTTTCCCAAGGAATGGCTATACTTCCAGACGGCCTCAATGGATCCCTAGTTTTTCCTCACTTCCAGCAAGGCGCTGTGGATGATCCACCAGCCAGAGCCTACACCTTCCTAACCCTAACCCAAGGACAAGGCCAACAAAGACAAGGCCAACCGATACTTCTCACCAAATTAAGGTGAAACTGTACTTCACTAAGACCATGGATGAGCACTGTGGAGATCCATCCGCCAGAGCCTACACCTTCTGTGACTGCAGACAGATCTCCCAGGAGGAGCTGATTGATATGTGTAGAGATGCAGTTTACTGAAGATCCTTTTTTTCTATTTTGTTTTAAAATGTTTGTCACTGTGACTGTAATGTCAAACATTTTCACAAGGAATGGCTATACTTCCAACTTCCAAGTTCAGCATATGACCCTATTGATCAGACTCGATTTTGACTATACTTCCAAATTGGGCACACTTCCAACTTCCAAGTTCAGCATATGACCCTATTGATCAGACTCGATTTTGAATATACTTCCAATTTTAGCACACTTCCAACTTCCAAGTCCAGCAAAGTGGCCTTAAACTGTACTGCTATTTTCAATGAACTTCCAATTCGAACTTCCAAATTCCAAATTGAAATTTTCTATCTCTGCCCCCTGGTGGCGAAAAGTATGGCTTCCAAATTGAAAATCGAAGCTCCAAATTGAAGATTGAAAAACCCTGGTTCAAGTGCAAAAGGTGTTAGAGTGCCCCCATTTCAGTGATGGTCATAAGAGGTACTGCAAGACAATTTTAAAGATTAATATCTCATAGTAGGAAAAAGATAGAAACATGAAACTATTTTTCCCAAGGTTAGGGTTAGCCCTAGTTTACGATAACCCTAACCAATAGGCCGTAGTGTGTTCCTGAAATTTATTAAAAATACTTATTTATTTATTTTGTCGTCTTCTTCCAAAGACTAATTATTCATCGACTCTGATAGATTAAGGAAAACAAGTGACAAACAGAAAAGAAATGATCTGCCACTGATTTATTGCTTAATCCACTGGTTTATTGCTTCAACTACTGAAGAATCCTTGGTTGTTTTTATTTCCTGTTCGTTTTATTATATCTTGTTAGCCTCCGGTCAATTATGTTTTTTTTTTTGTTTTTTTGTTTTTTATTTTTTATAAATATATATATATTTCTTAAATATTATTATTCTTAATTTTTTGTATTTTGTTGTTAATGTTGTCATTTTATTCTTATTAGAATTATAACTTAATGGCTTTGGGGAGTATACTGAACGAAAAGCAAAAACTTTCCTGTTTACAGGTTTGAGGTAGGCCTAAGAAAGTGATGATGATAATAATAATAATAATAACAATAATAAGTTTTGTTTTGTTATAATGATGGTAATGATGGTGGCATCTAAGAGAGTAGTAACAACATTAATAATTAATGTGGTGATTGGTGTTATTGATAGTCACCTTGGTTATTCTACTCCACTCTTCTAAAGGCCGGTCACAAGACTGTAAATGCAGATGGTTTAGTTTCTGTTTGTTTAGTTTTTGTATTGGACTAGTTGAGAAATGTTATATTGGTTCTATTCATATATCTGACCATGCTCCTGTCTTTTTAGTTATGTCCATTTCAAATAACAATTCAAAGAGATACAGCTGGAAATGCAATAGGTCTATATTATCTGATACAGATTTCTGTTCCATGGCTCAAAGGGAAGTACAGATGTTCATCCAGGAGAATGATAATGAATATACAGATCCCTCAAACTTATGGGAAACAACTAAAGCTTTTTTAAAGGGCAACAAATATCATACTGTTCAACTAAAAAAAAAAAAAAAGTTGAAAGAACAGAGACGCCTTGAAGTACAGTTACAGGAAGCAGAATCTGAACATAAGCGTAATGGGTGCAAAGCCAACTGGGATAAAGTTATAAGAACCAGAACTGCTCTGAATGTACCCCTATCTCAAAATGCAGAAAAGGTATTGTTCAAACAAAAACATAAGTATAAAACATACGTATATAGGAATACGCTAATAGATCTGGGCGGTACTTATCCAATCTAATAAGTAACAAATCCTCAAACAAATCTATTATTAGAATTAAGGATAAGAATGGTAAGCTATATTATACCACCTCTGAAATTGCTAAAGTGTTTAATGATTTTTATTAATCTTTGTATACCTCAGAATCATTGGGCATGGAGGATAAAATGAATGATTTCTTTCAACGTATAAAACTTCCTAAGGTTTCTGAAGAAGATAGGAATAAATGTGATATGGATATTACTAGTAAGGAGGTTGAAGAGGTGATATGCACCTTGGCAGCTGGAAAGGCTTGTGGACCAGATGGTCTTCCACCAGAGATCTATAAAGCCTTTAAAAGTATTCTCTCCCCTCTTTTAACAAGAATGTTTAAACACTCTTTATCAATTAAGAAACTCCCCCAATCACTGCAGCTGGCTACTATTAAGGTATTACTAAAGGAAAACAAAGACCCAGATGATCCAGCATCCTATAGGCCAATAAGTAACCAAAATACAGACTGCAAAATCTTAGCTAAACTCCTTGCATCTAGGCTTAACCATATTATACCAAAAATTGTGGGACATGACCAGACTGGTTTTGTCCAAAACAGGTAGTCACATTCAAATATCAGGAGACTATTGGGTATTTTACAGTGTGTTAAGATTAAAAAAGTCAATGCTTTAGTGGTAACGTTAGATGCAGAAAAAGCATTCGATCATATAGAGTGGAAGTATTTGTTTAGAACTTTAAATGAGTTTTCTTTTGGAGAGGGATTTATTGATTGGGTCAAATTGCTATACTCTGCACCACAAGCATCAGTTTCTATTAATGGGGCAATGTCTTCTCCTTTTACAATAAGTAAAGGTACAAAACAAGGATGCCCTTTATTATATTTATTTATTATTTGCATTAGTAATGGAACCTTTAGCAGAAACGATCAGATCTAGTACTTCAGTTACTGGTATTCAAACCAAGGAAAAAATACATAAGATTTCTCTGTACGCTGATGATGATCTTTTATTTCTGAGTAATCCCATGTCTTCAGTCCCAGCTATTATCAAGGTAATGAGTTTGGGGTGTTTTCTGGATATAAGATCAATTATGGGAAATCCTTGGCATTACCACTTGGAAATTTAAGAGGCTCTGATTTATTGGGACACATTCCTTTTCAATTGTCTCCTAATGGGTTCAGGTATCTAGGCATTTTTGTTTCTTTTATTTTGGATGATATGATAAAAATGAATCTAGACCCAGTGGTGAATGAAATTAGAAGAGATCTTCAAAGATGGGGCCCTTTATCAATATCACTACTTGGACGGGTTGCCATTATAAAGATGAATGTTTTACCGAGGCTATTATATCCAATGCAAATGTTGCCCAATTATATCCCAGTTCTTTAAATCACTACATAGTATGATTTGTAAATTTGTGTGGAAGTCTAAGCGCCCCAGACTTAAGTTGGAGAAATTGCAGTTACCTGTGGACACAGGAGGATTAGCACTTCCCAATATAATGTACTATCACTGGGCTTCACAAATTAGATACATTACAGAATGGATAAAAAATGACCTTAATTCTACATTTCTTGACTTGGAAACTACTGGGTGTGAGCCTGTTCTTTCGGACATGCCATTTATAAATAATGCAGTTTCAATACAGGGGATGACGGAAAACCTTATTGTTAGAAATACTCTCAAAACCTGGAATCAGGTATGTAGGCACTTTGGGATAATGAATCAATACTCTGTTTTTGCACCTATTGTATGTAATCCTGATTTCGCACAATCTTGTTCAGATGTGGGTTTCAAAATATGGAAGGATGCTGGTATTTCCAAAATACAAGATCTATTTTTAGGAGGAACTCTTAAATCCTTTTCACAACTCAGGACTGAATTTGACCTTCGTCAAGCACAGTTTTTCCGCTATTTACAAGTTAGGAGTTATATTCAATCCATACCAATATATAAGAGTGGTCTATACATGAATCATTTGGAAAAGATACTATTGAAAGCTTCTTCTCTAAGGAAGAAAGTTATAGGTTATATTTATGATCAACTGTTTTTAACATCCCTACTATCAATAGTAAAACATCCTGGGGGGAAGATTTCGGGTCCCATCTTGTGGCGAAACATTTTAATGAATGCAAAGAAAATTACATGCTCTAACAAATCCTATGAGACCCAATATAAGATTATTCACAGACTACATGTAACCCCAGCTATTCAATGTAAATATGATCCTATGTGCTCTCCATTATGTCTGAAATGTAAAAATAGCTGTGGTACATATAGTCATCTTATGTGGTCGTGCCCTAAAATTGCAATCTTTTGGCTATCAGTCCAAAATGAGATTAAGAAAATATTTGGGATAGATATACCTCTAAACCCACATCACTTTGTACTGGGATTAGACTTGAATTATGAACGCAGGTACAGGTATATTCTTAGAATTGCTTTATATGCTGCACGCCTCATAATACAAAAATGGCTGGACGAAGAGCCCCCTGATATTTTAGCATGGTATGAAAAACTTATGTCCATTTTGCCATTGGAGAGACTATCACATGTGTTAAGAGGTACTGTTAAGGAATTTGTAAGGGACTGGTCCCCAGTAGCAATATACCTGAAAGAGGAATGGTCAAGAGTGATAAGTATGGGGGTAACAAACATAACAGAATAAGTACATGCAAACCACTCTTAGTAAACTTACTGGGTTGTGACTACTGCTTTTTTTTTTTTTTTTTTTTGGGGGGGGGGGGGGGGGGGGGGTTTAGTTGTTGTTTATGTGGTTGTTTGCTCTTGTGTTGTGGTTTTCGGTATGTTTTGTCTTAATTGTAGGTCTTTGTATTGTATCATTTTGTTACTGTTGAAAATAAAAAAAAATATTGAGCAGAGAAAAAATACTTCCAAAATCAGCCTTCCAAATTCCAAATTCAGCCTGCTGACTTTTGGAAGGTTAGGGTTAGAACCCTAAATAGGGTTAGGGTTAGGCTTAATGAGTGTAGTCAATGGAATGTCCTCATAAGTATAGAAGTGTGTGTGTGTATCTACCTCAGAGTTAGTGACGGGCGTAGAGCCGATGCCTGCATTGACGGCGGTCCAGGACCGGGCGGTCAGGACGCAGGCGAACAGCGGGTAGAGATCTCCGGCTCCCAACCGCCGGCTGTATCGCTCCACCCCAGACATGTCGCCTCCGATCAGAGCCTGCCACAGCCGACAGTAGTTCAACCTGAAGTCTGGCTGCAGAACCTGGAGAGGAGAGGAGAGGACAGGAGAGTGTAGTAGTATAGGGTTGAGCAGAGAGGAGTAGAGCAGGGTAGAAGAGGACAGAAAAGAGTAGAGTAGAATAGAGAGAGAACTAAAATTAAGTGCACGGCCTTTAGAGTGAGTGGCACCTTTAATAGAATGAACCAGATTAGATCCTCATGATTAATACAATTATGGGTGAGAGTGAGGTACGGACAGCACACATGGATATTAAAACCGAGACCAAAAAAAAAAAAAAGATTTTTATGAATGACCGTGAGGCCACCCCCCCTGCCCCGATAATCTGATTTGAGGAAAATGGGAATAGTCGGAAAGGAGTGGCTTCGGTAAGTGGTGAATCTTCGCCCTCACTCGGCCATGATTTTGTCATCATAAGAAAATCGAATCTGAAAAATCTGGCAGATAAAAGACTTGTTGGATAAGGACCTAACATTTAACAAACCGAATTTAATAGATTTATTTACAGGGGATGCGTGCAGGGCAGGCTTTTGCTGAATAGTGATCAGATCATTAGTGATAAGAACTGGGATGTGGTAGGAAATGGGCCGGTCTATAGGTCCATGCGAGGGGCAGGTAAAGAACAGTCATTTCCTACTTTACCATTATGTCAAGCACTAATGCATGCTGCAATGTCTTTTGAAAGTAACAAAGCCCTCGTCCTTTTAGCAGAGAAAGCAAATCAAAGCTGTTGACATAGTCCAGTCTGATAGCTGTACAATAGTTGAGGAGCCAGCCAGGAGTGGAGGGATGAGAGAGTCCAATAGGAGTGAGATGAGATTGACAAAGTCCTGTTTTACAACCTTTGACGGATGGAATCCGTTCAATATGGAAAACGATGGTGTCCAGGGGGCCAGTTGCATAAAGCTAGTTTAAGACTAGTCTAAGCCTTAGAGTGGTCTTACATTCTCAGGTTGGACTCTGCTAATTAAGACTGTCTGTTACTTAAATATTATAACCCTAACCCTTATTTTGAGGTAGGAAAGTTAGCCACCTTCCCCCCGGCTAATCTTGACTTAAGAATTTTGTTGTTATGGCAACGAGTCGACCTAACTAACTAAGATTAAATACTGTAGCTATTTCATAAAGGATGGCAAATCTTTGGTTTTTGGAAAGAACCTGAAGAAGAGTGAGTCTTTAGAGACAGAAACAACCCATTAGAGATCTACAACAATCAAGAAGTAGCAGGAACAGGTAAATATACTGTAAGTGTCTATAGCAAGTTTGACTTAAGGTCATATTTAAGTCTAAGACTGGGTCTAGGGGTCCAGGACGGTCATGAGTCTCCACTGGAGATCTAAAACTCAGGCGCCAGGGAAGCAGAGGGTCTTCGAAAGGCCGGTTGCCCAGGGGAAGGACAACATCCCTCACCATGGAGCTGCCGATAATACCTATAATGTAGTGGTGATTGAGTCCATGCCGAGGGAGAGTGATGTGGGGGACAGGGGCAGCGGGGGAAGGAGCAAGAAGCACGGTGAATAGAGGGCCTGTCTCCCCGGAGCAGCTGCCCGATGGTGGTCCACTTCACCACAAGCATGTCCCAAAGGACGTTAGAGAGAAGGCCGTAAGGGGGGGGGGGGTTTGATTTATTCCTCCTGCGGTTATTCTGGCTTTGGTCGTCGGGTTGTCTCAGCGGACCATGGGTAACCAGAGAAGGCTGGTCCCTGTCCAGGCGTTCAAGGACCAGAAAGCAGTGGTGGAGAGCGTGGGGAGGTCAGGGAACGGCATGCTGGTGGGTAACTCCCCTTGCCTTGGCCCTTGACCACCATCTCTGACCATGGGGAGCCAGGCTGGGGGGTTGAACAGCTGGGCAGGGGGAGCGCGATTCGAGGGGATTGTGGTGTCGGCTTCTTGTTCTCGTTCTCTTTGGCCGTTTGCCTCTTCAGGGCGTGTAAGGGTGAGGGCACAGACCCTCCTGGCCAGGTCCCGGCAGCCTGAGCAGCAATCCGTTGCGGAACTGGCAATCAGGGTGATGGAGTTCATTACACAGTTGGCAGGATACCAGCCAGATATACTTATATTTTTTCGCTCTAGTGCAGTGGCTTTCAAACTATTTTTCAGGTGACCCCTTTCTCCTAAATGCTCATACTCTGGGACCTAAAGTGAAAGTAAAGGGGTAACATTATTATTATAGTAGGGCTCCCTACACACATTTTGCAATAAATTTCCAAAATGTTTCTTAACTTCATACTGAATTTTTATGACAGTACTACTGTGGTGCAAAATATGAAGCAACTTTTACGAATGCTACATGACATTGAAAATGTATTTTACTGTAAACTAGAGTTTGAAGAATATCTACTTTTAAAAGCAACACTTCAATTCATTTATAACTTTTAAAGTGCAAACCCTAACAAAATAAAAAGAACCTGAACACAGATGCCTCCTGTAGTTTCTGCAAAAATATGAAAATATTTCATTGACACAAATACAATGCCAATTTTTGATCACATTTTGCTTTACAGGTCAACGTTTTGAATTACAATTTGCATGACAGCACTGCCTGAAAGTGTCTGCTTACTTCTAACATTAACAGTGCCTTGGTCAATTACGTCTCACAGCGACCACATTACAGTCTGATCATCTGCATTTTAATACGAGAGATGGGCTTGTTTCTTATTTTTTCATTACGACAGCCCAGTTAGGTCGGCAGGATGACAAAGCTACACGTCAAGCTTAAAGTGTCTCTCCACTGGGAAATTATGCGACAAACTGCCAATAAGCGCACCCAAGTGCTTCTGAATGACAACAGTTGATTCATATTTTTTATTGGTGACGCTTTGGTGACCCTTTCAAAATCTCCCACGACCCATGGTAGGGTCACGACCCAGACTTTGAAAAAACACTGCTCTAGTGGGCAAGGGTCGGCAAAGGCAAAAGCGGTTACAATGCAATCCACCGCAGTAGGCCGTGAAAATCGTACAATAAAATCCAGCAACAAGATATGTGGTCCACGTATGACGCACTGCAAGTCAAGATATATAAAAGTGAAGTAACAGTAGGATAAAAAGCAATGAACAGCAAATAGTAAAATAGTACAGTGAACTTAGGATCCAGCTGAAACAACAAACTTTGTGGTGTGCCGCAGAAATTCTGTCAGGATGAACGAACGCAATCGGTCTCTAAGGCAGTGATGCTCAACCTTTTTCATTTCAAGGACCTTTACTTAGTCCACATTAGGGCCACGGACCCCATTGGATGAGATTTTGTCTCTCGGACCCAAATCTGAGAATATTGTTATTTTTAGATATGATTTTGTCCAGAATTCCATGACTATCTGGTTTGTAGGTAGAGAGATGACAGTCAAACTATGATCAAAATAATCATTTTCTACATTCTCTAATTGTCTTAACTTCTTGTAAATGAAATAATGGTGAAGTTTAACACTTCATCAATTTGCTGGGGACCGCCTGGAACCCCCTCAAGGACCCCTGGTGGTCCCCGGACCCCCTGTTGAAAACCACTGCTCTAGGGGAATACATTTGATAAGGTTGGAACAAAGAAGAAAAACAGAGAGTGCTACAAAAATGGTACACAGGGTCAAGAAGTGTGCTCTTTGGTTTGGGGTTTGCAACTGAATGAAACAAAAGTCCAAGGCACTCAGAGTTTTGTAAGGCTTTTATAAAAAAAAAAAAAAAGAGTGCCTTGGACTTTTGTTTCATACATTTGACAAGGTGTTTAGCTTTCTATAATGCGATACATCACCACATTTTATATACATATACATGGCCTCCTGTGCACACCATGTACACTGCTGTACTTGCGCTACAGATTCATTAGTTTTTTTATTTTTTTTATTTTTCATATACATGTTTTTATATTTTGTTTATACATTCTTATATTTGTCTTATTTGTTTACATTGAACTATGCATATATTTCAAATATATTTGTTTATGTCTATGAATACATATATACTCATATTAAGCACGTCAGATTTAGTAATGCATATTTAAGTAAGCAATTGAGAGTAACATCTGTAACTAACAACTCTAAGTAAATCTATAAATGTTTACATAACCCCACAATTGTTTATACTCTACTTTATCATTATGTTTGTTGACTATTTTGATTGCTTATTTTTATATTCAATTTGTACGCTTATATTCTCTTTCTCTCTGAATCCTATTAATTCTGCTGCTGTAACAAACTAATTTCCCCATAGAGATCAATACGTTTCATATATGAAACCCTTCATCTGTGTGTGTGTGTGTGTGTCTATGTAATTATATGTTCACTATGCATGCGTGGACACTTCGGTCTACCTCAAATCTCGCCGTCTCCCTCTTAGCACCTCTTTAGTAAAAACACAACCAATCCCCCAGCTAAGAGCCCTCCACCATTTGCATACCCACACTGCACTGCAGCACTTTACCCAACGCACTGAGGCCTAATTGATATTGCACCATCGTGAAGCATGCTATATGGTACGCAGTGTGTAGTAACCAACTGGAAATGATTGTGTGTGTGTGTGTGTGTGTGTGTGTGTTTGGGGAGTGGATTAATATTCTACTCCAAAGTGACGGTTGAAATCAGAAGTCATTATGGATAAATTGGTGCCATTATGGTCCGGAGTGGGAGGAGAGGAATTAGTGTGTGTGTGTGTGTGTGTGTGTGTCTATATCTGTCTCTCAGACATGGGAGTTGTACATTTATGACCAAAGTCTCTTCATGAATCCTCTTACAAGCCCAAGCATCACCTGGAGAGGGCTTTGACTGACACAAAGGGCATTTCTGTCGGGCCAGGGGGGTGTTTGCAAGAAAGTGCAGATGTATGTGTGTGTGTGTGAGAGTGTAAGTGTGTTTACATTCCATGAGCATGTACCGGTGTGTGTGCATGAGTAGAACATGAAAGTACAAGACATCCTTCCAAAAACACACTGCACTCTTCCTTAAGGAACGACATCAAATCAGTTGTTTATCAAAAAGCTTTTAGCCCGCTGCCGCACTAATAAAAGTGTGTGTCTGCATGCGTTAAGTGTGTGTGTGTGTGTGCGGCGGCTGTGGGTTTTTTTTCTCCCCCCTCAGCCCGGCAGCATGAAAAATGGGCCGCAATATTAGAACAAATGATATTTTCTTTTTGACCGGCGGCTACCGGCGATTTCCCGACCTGATAGAGGCCGTGATCGAGGAGGACAATCTCCGTCTTCTTGCTCCGGGGACACTTGTGAACCAACACGTTGCCCGGGTGGGGGTCGCAGTGCACGAAGCCGTGGACGAAGATCATTTCGCTGTACATCTTGCCCAGGTTCTCCGAGATCTGTTGGGGGGGGGGGACGAGATGGAGGGAAGAGACGTGAGCACGGCAGAAATCCAACTGGGTATCTGGGAAAATGGCGTTCCGAGGACATGCAGAGGACAATATGGCTCAAAATGTGGTTAGAATGCCTAACCCAAGTTTTCCTACACATTTTCAATTTAAAAAAATGCCATACTTTTTCCAGACCTTGATTTGTTTTGAAGATTTTGTCTGGTGTTCAATATGATTTACGCAGATAGACATCTTGCCCCTGCTAACTAGGTCATATCACTGTATAGATGAAGATTGTTCTTCACAGCGACAAATATAAGAATATGTGAGATGATTGGCAGGGTTCCTACACGGTTTACATTTTAAAATTCCATATTTTTCCCACACCCTATGTTCTTGACTGGATTTGATTTTGGTGGGTATTTGATATAATGCATGCTGACAGCGGCTGGGTAATAAGAGCGTCCCTCTATCTGAACATTATTCTTCACATCAACAAAAACTGTGGACTCAAAGTGGCTCTACAACAACATAAAAGCTAGAATTATGTGTGTATCGGACCTGAACCGCAACATTTTCCATACTTTTCCAGACATTTTTTCAAATTCCCAAACTATATTTTCAAAATCGTTCAGCCCTAGTTCCAAGTAGGTTCCATTGGATACTCTTACACTGTTGTGTATCATCAATCTGTGATCAATGCATTCCAGGAGTTATTTTTTGAAGAAATGTAATGTATTTTTTGGGTATACCCACGTTCCCTCAACCTAACTCGTCTACTTCTTCTTCAGTTAGTGATTTCCTACATTTCCCACAATGCCTTATGCCAACCCCCCAGACAACGGGTGTGAACTTGTTGCTTTCAGCTGTGGGTTACATGTAGGCGGAGAAGAATAGTGATAGCAGAGCGAGAATATTTCCAGTCAGGAAAAACCGAGAGTCGCACCCAAACACGTCTTGTAGCTGCATTGCATTCTGGTCTATTGAGGCTACTGTGATTGTATCTCTGCCTCTTCTACCATGGTTTTCTCCCTGTGTGATTGTTGTACACCAGTGCAAAATGGTAGTACAGAAAGAAGTATAGAAAATATAGAAGTATGGAGTATAGAAAGAAGACTCTTGCTTTTCGATTCTAATGGACTGACACCAAAGCCTGACATTTACCAGTGATACAACTCAACATCTGGCCAGTTATCTGCAGAAATAAGAACAAAATTGACCATATATATATATATATGTACCAATATAGGTATCAGTATCAACCTTCAAAAGCTAATACTGGTCGAATCCTACTCAATGGTTTTTCTGTAAAGTTGCCCTGGAAGAAGAGTGTTACTCAGAAGGTTTTGGTCCTATGGAGAAACTTCAGGCAGCGATACCTGTACTGTCGGTTAACATTGCTGAAGCAGCTATACACATAATGGGACAATGAATCAATGAAGTAACAGATACACCTCAAAAATACACACAAAGCACACACACACACACACACACACACACACAGATAAATGAAATCTTACACATACGATAAAGATCAATAGAGTAATGCAATAATGGGAAAAGCAGACAAGATAAAAGAAACGTTATGGTAACGTCTGCCTTTGGAATTACAAACACACACATCTGAAAAAAGGAAGGGGGGGTGTGTGTGTGTCTATGAATATTTATAAACAGCGGTGCTAATGCAAGATGTACCTACAGTATGAATGGTTTCTGACAGTAGTCACAGAAGCCATGATGAATCATAACACAGACGATAACACTCTCCTTACTGTAGCTCTGTTTTCATCCAACTGTCAAATTTTGTGCACATTTTTGAAAAAAATAGATGTGTTTCCGTCAGCTGGGTTGAAGAGAATAAATCCGCCAGAAAAAAGTCTTTAAAGAATTGATTGGTATTGATTAGTATTGGACAAGTTGTTATTTATAGTGCTAATGAATATTTGTATTGCTAGATATGATTTTGTCCAGAATTCCATGACTGTCTGTATTGTAGGTAGAGAGATAACAGTGAAACTATGATCCAAACAGTCATTCTTCTACATTCTCTAATTGTGTTCTTCTTGTAACTTAAATAATGGTGAAGTTTAATAATTCATCAGTTTGCTGGGGACCCCCTGGAACCCCCTCAAGGACCCCTGGTGGTCCCCGGACCTGAGGTTGACAACCATTGTTCTAATGTACCAACTAATGGCCATGGTGGAGATGTATACATGGGAGAAACAGCACTATGACCTTTCTGGAGGTTATGGTGGACAGATACTTTACAGACATTTCGGGGAATTTCAGAACATCCATAACCACTTTTGAACTGCTGTACAATGAACTTAAACCACTCGTGCCAAGCCTGCTATATTATTTCACAAATGCGTTTCCAACGTAGTTTATTGCTTCATCTCTTTTCCGCTTCAAGAAACCCAAACATTTCTTTTGCAATACTGAGGAAATTTTCATCAAAATTTTCCACGTCCTTAAACTTTTCTGATAATTCAATACATCAACCTGCCACGATTTGTTAAGGGACATGAAGTCGAACTGTGCTTAGTAAAACATATAGGATGGTCCTATGGTGGTACTACTAACCCTATGGTGGATTAATCTAAGAGTGGACATGCAGCACACAGTGGAAAAAATAAGACCTCTACTAACTGGATTTAAGACATTTTAATATTTATTAAAACCTTGAATTTAAATAATTTGTTTGAACACTTTTTGACTTTTATGGACCCATAGACACCCTGTTATAGACTGAAGGCCCATCCAGAAACGGGGCAAAAAAAAACTGCACAATTCTGTTCAGTCTCTGCGGTAATAGGTAGGCAGATTGTATGCTGTAGGCAATGCTTTTCATGTCCTTAAAGTAATATCCGAACCTTATGTAAATGATAATTTAATTTGCTGGATTCAACTAAAACATTTAAATTGCGCAGATGTGACTCATGGTTAGTCAGAGTGCTGATGCTGGTGGGGGCCCCTGGAGGAGAATATGGGGCCTTGAATGTCACACACACACACACACACACACAGACATCAACACGTTTGAAATCAAAAAGGCAACCACTTCCGCTGACGCTGACTCTGAGTCAGAGACAAGTCATGCAGTCGCTTGCCATAAAACAGAATAGCGTGGGGGGAGAGGGTGGCAGTTTGTCTCCAAATGTATTTATTCCTCCTTCTGAATGAATGGATTGTGAATGGAGAGAAAAAATGGTTTTTGTTCAAGGCTATCCGGGAGGCCTTCTTTGTTGCTCGTCTGTTGTAGATGCTCCTGAGTGGTTCTCGCTCCTGGCCGATGATCTCGCTGCAGACTGTTAGGAGCTTGTTTAAGGGGTTAGGGTCACTTGTCGCTCCAAACCATGCTGTGGTTTTGAGAGGAAGGATGGATTCTGCAAAGCATCTGCATCTGCTTCAGAATGCCTGAAGTAGAGGTCTTCATGGGTCTACCCGGACCCTAGGATCCGAGACCTGTCCCGGGACCAGTACGGGTTGGGGTCCACGTTTTGTTATGGTCAATCGGGTCCGGGTCGGGTCCCATTCTATTACCGCGGGTCCCGGGTCTGTTTATCGTTATGTGTAATACCCGAGTGGATCCGAGAAGACCCGTGATCAGCGCCGGTCACGTGACGAGACGAGAAACGTACGGAAGCGCTGTGTGACTTGCGTGATGATTAGGCTGACCTAGGATCAGATTACAAGAGCGAACATAAGGTGAAAAAAACGTTGAGCAGCGCCAGCAAGTTGGAGCGGAGGAAAGGCGCAAGATGGATACCTTCTTCACTGAGGTGAAAAATAAGCTAAAAGAAAATGAATATAAAGAGGTCAAACCTAGCGGCACCTCTTCTGTTGTAGCCTATTGTAGCTGCTAGATTCCATTATAGAGTCTCACTGTCACCTACTGGACAAACTGTAGAACGGCACGACTTAGCAAGTCTTTCTGTTATTTTGATCTCCTTTTATTAGGCTACCATATGTTGTATCCGACATGATAAACGTTTTTTGCAGTAGAACAGCATTTTTAGTAGCAATTTTAATTACCGGGTTTGTCTGGTCCATAAAATAGACCCGACCCGATCCTCTCTCCTCTCGGACATGCACCGGGTCGGGTCTGTAATATCTCGGGCAAAAACGGGTCGGTATATATATATTTTAAAAAATGATCGGGTCCAATCGGATCTCAGAACGAATTAACCCGGATCCATTAGGGTTTCGGGTCCGTCATTTTGGACCCGTGAAGACCTCTAGCCTGAAGAACAGATGGTTGCACATGGAGTTCCTCATCTTCCCGAGGGAGAGGAGACATCGCCGACACTTGGCGAGGATCAGCTCATGATTGGTTCTGAAGGTGAGCTTGTGATCCATGGTGGTACCCAAGATACTTAGGCCCAATCCCAATGTCCCCCCTACCGACTGGGCCCAGAGCCCTCACAGACTTAATTGACGTTAACCTGTGTGCGCAGCTGTAGCGCCTGAGTGCAAGAAGTCATGAGGGCCCGAAATGGTATAGAAGGAATAGGACAGCACTTTGTGGTATCACGTGTTGCCTTGATGACGTCAGACGTTACTATCTCCCGTTAATTAATCAATTTGTTGTTTACTCTTTGTTTGCGCTTTTGTCTAAACCAGTGATTCTCAACCTTTTTCATATCAAGGACCACTAATTTAGTCCACATTAGGGCCACGGACCCCAATTTGATGAAATGTTGTCTCTCGGACCCAAAACTGAGAATACTTTTGTTTTGTGTATTGCTAGATATGATTTTGTCCAGAATTCCATGACTATCTGTATTGTAGGTAGAGAGATAACAGAGAAACTATGATCAAAACGGTCATTCTTCTACATTCTCTAATTGTGTTAACTTCTTTTAAATGAAATAATGGTGAAGTTTAACAATTCATCAATTTGCTGGGGACCCCCAGGAACCCCCTCAAGGACCCCTGGTGGTCCCCGGACCCCACGTTGAGAACCACTGGTCTAAACAGCATTATTAAGCTATAATGAAAAAAATGTTGATGAATAATGTTAAATAGGCCTAGGTATATGTTTTGCAAAACTGCAAAGTTTATACTGTGCTAATGGATATAGAAAATACTCTTCATTCTGCATTCTGCACTACATCATTAAAATATGTAAATATGTAAAAAAAAAAAAAAAAGAACAAAAAAGAAACAGTAGGAGGTACGTTGAAAGCAAAAGGTACTTTTAATAAAGCTCAAATAAGCAGCTATATTACATGCTGCTTATATTAGCAGCATCTAACATCCTTCTTAAACATTTAGGAAAACTTAACTTTATTTTTTCTCAAATGAGCTGTTTATTCTGTTTTAATGTTGCAATGTTTTCTCTCTTAACTGTATCTTGCATGTAGTTTGATCATTTCATGCCTGTTTCTCTCTAAGGTCTTGTTAATTGTTTTTTGTGATTATTTTTCCTTAATTATGTTTTGCGGACTTGCTGAAAGTCTGCATAAAGGGCTCATAAAGTCCGCCAGTGAGCCCTCCCGCACTTACTGATTTCACAGTGGGACGTCCCGAACCCTCGCGGACTTGTCGGGAATGTGCATCAAAGTCTGTAAGTGCGGACATTGGGATTGGGCCTTATACTCTGCTTTGGTAAAAGTAAAAGTAAAAGTAAAAGTTTTGACATAAAAAGACGAGAAAACAAAACATTTGTGAACTTTTTCACATTTGATATGGAGAATTAGCTTACAAGGCAAAAAAAATATTCTTCATTTCATCGTGACTTTAAGGTAAGGAGTTTAGTATGTATCACTGTATGGGGCGCAAGTGAGCACATTTTAATTTAACCAGCAAAAGTCGAGCTCTTATTGAAATACAAGCTGCTTGGTGGATCACTGTGGACCCTAACATTACAGAACAGGCTTTTCTTGCATGAAAAGTATAAAAATTATTATCTCAGGGCTTTTCAGCACAGCCCGCCCACGATCTGAGTCTATTTGTTAGAAAGGCAGATGCTATTGGTGATCACCTGGGTAACAAAGGGATAAGGGGAGGAAAGGATAAAGAGAGGGTTGGGGGGGGGGGGGGGGGGTGTTAGAGGGAGGAGGCCACAGGGATGGAGGGAGAGGGAAAGAGACAGAGTTGCAAGAGTAAATATTTGTAATTAATTAAAAGGGCATGTCAATGATTTCCAAAATGAGTTTACAGAGCTGATAAGATAAACTCTCTCCCTATGTCATACTTCCCTCTTTCTGATCTTTTGAAGGGCCAATATTTTTGGACTGAAGCTGACAATAGCAATATATTGTGCTGATATTGAATATGTTTAAAATTTGACCATTCCTATAAGCAAATATAAGTATTTTATTCTTGTCAGGGTGGAAACGCCTCTGAAACAACATGTAGACAATGGCAGACTAAAAACTAAAAGATTTTCATGCATGGAAGAAAGTGTGTAAAGTACTTAAAACGAAGCACAGAGCATGCTTGCAAGTGGACAATGATATGCGCATGGCATTAACAAATCTGAAACCAAGAATTGACAAACTGGGTAAGATGTAAGAACCACCAGGACCAACCCTTCCATTAGAGAGGGGATTCTCCACAGAACCTGGCTGCTAACCCATCTAAAAGAAGTTCATTAGTACGGCTTTCAATGGAGAATTTCAGCATCACATGGTCTAAATGCTATTTAGGAGAGTCCACTCATCCCTCTTCAATACAAAAATATCAACCTTCAAAAACCCATATCAGTCTAACCCTACCTTAGTGAACCGACACACCTGGGAGCGATCAAGGGATTGATTAAATTAAACAGAAAGGTCGGAACCATCCTACAAATCTGGACAACAACAAGGGGTGGACTATTTGCAATAGGTAACAGGTTTTTACTGAAGTAATCCGTACATCTTCAAACAAATAATACTCATGGCACAAATAAATCACGGAACGCGCTTCAACCAAGCGGCCAAAACCACTGGTGAATTTTGAAGCCAATAAGGAAGTGTCGGTAAGCGGCAATTCCTCTAACGTCCACTAGATGCTGGCTCCAAAAAGACTCCAATCCTGGCTCAACTCCATGCAAGTCAATGGGACCACAACCCAACTTCTCGCTCAAAATATAAAGTCAATACATTTTTCGTCTCAGCAGCTAATTTCACTTCTTCTAATGTGTGTCCATATTGCGATTTTCAAAATAATTACGTCATTATCGGGATGTAATGGATATAAAACGTGGTTGATTTCCTAGTGATTGACAGGCCAATTACGGCTCCTTCAGAAACCTATGGGCCAGGGGTTCTGTTTGAAAAAATTGGTGCCGGTCCCACATGTCCTGGAAGATTTCAATGTCCCGGACAAATGGGAGAAATTCCGGTCAAATATTATCTGTGTTTATTGAGCCTAAAGGCAGGCTATATAAAGAATGACATCATCAAGGCATGTAGATTTACAATATTTACGTAGTACGCTACTTTTGCTTATACATTATATTCCAAATAAAATAAGTCCCGTCAATAGACTCAGGTGCATAACGCTCTCTCTCTCAAACACACACACGTTACCATGCAAAATAGAAAAATAGGATCATCTACTATGAAAATTTGCACTTTACACCCTTCCTGACATGTATTTCGTTGCCAAATAGCCATATGATGTCACCATTACGCAATGCCAAATGCGCAACGTGCATGTCCCGTTAACCATCATCACACATTGCCAATTGCTAAATACGCAACCGACAACCAAGAAAAACTACACAGTAAATATGTAAAAAGCACAGCCCAGCAAAAAGTCATGAAAATAAACTGCAAAGGCATCTTACCTTCACCTGACACACACACATTGCCCTTGATTGGTTAATACATTACGCTACATTCAAAACAATTTAGTAAATCCTCCCCAGTTGTCTCATGTCACTTAAATCAACTCACATAGTGAAATATTTATTATTACTTTACTGAAAGAGACTCAAAGCTCCTCGTCGGGAGATAGACTGGGAGTAGAACTCAACCTGTTGCTGTAACTCAGCTTCAGTAAAACAAGGAGCACAATGTTCCAATAGTTGTGCTTAGAGGGAATTATTTTCACCGGACATTATGACCGGAGAGATTTAAATATGTCGGACTTCAACTGATTTTACCGGTAAAAAAACCCTGGTAATTACCGGATAACGGAAACCCTGCTATGGGAGACATCACACTCACTTCGTCCATCTTTTTTTACAGACTACGGTTTCAACCACAGAGGATCATCTTCAGGCTGTGCAGAGTGAATAAGATCCACCTGAGATAAAGCAAAGGGTCTGCACCAATTATCCAAACGTATCCAAATAAGTTGGCCTGGCAATTTGGAACTGGTTTGTCTGGGTGTCGGACTGTCTGTTGTACAAGGACCTGCATGGTTGGCACTGCTGCTGATACAAGACGCCTGTGGAAAGCCAGCCTCGGAATCACAATGTCATTCATCACACACACACACACACCAATTTAGCGAGGATGCGGACAGCCAACAAATTATCTCAAAGAGGAGCAGGCAGACACTAATGGCCATTAATTAGAGCTTCTCAGTTTGTCACTGGAGGGAAAGTGTGTGTTTGTGTGTGTCCACCTCACACACACACGCACACACAGGTAATCATGATTTGACTGCTGGGTCGCAGACAGAGGAAGGAGGTGAAATGTACTGCTACTAACTTCCCCATTTGACCTGCAATATCCTGTTTTCTCTGGCTCGGCAAAATGTCCACGTCATTTCAGTTTTTTCCATTCTCCTGTTCTCGTACACTTCTTTTCAGCTTCACTATGTCCCAACTTAGCCAGCGTTTTTAGTTTCTTTGTACCTGGACTCGACTCTATCCAAATTGCCAATCAAGATGTGCTGTATTTTTTCTCTACACGTCTGTCCTTATGAGCCGTTCTGTGCCAGTCTATTGAAGAGATTCAATCGAGTTGCTGGATTGAAATACTGTGTACCTTGTATGTGGTGAAAATCTGAGTATGCCCACAGAGAGCAGAGGGGACGCAAGAGCTAACAGCCGTGGGTAGAAGCACAAACATTTTTAATTTTAGTTTGTCACGTTGCCAAAGACACTTTGCAGAAACACAAAATCGAAGGATCAAAACGAAAGCAAACAAAAAAGATAGATCCACGCTTGTTAAACGCTTCCAGTATTTTGTGCCAAATCTATATGACTTGAGGAGAGCTTCAGTTAACTTCCCAGACTCTTTGACAGACTCAAAATGTGAGAAAAACTCTCCAGTTTCCAGTCCTCAACTTCAGTGATTCTCAACCTTTTTCATATCAAGGACCCCTAATGTAGTCCACATTAGGGCCACGGACCCCCATTTGATGAGGTTTTGTCTCTCGGACCCAAATCTGAGAATATTTTTATTGTTAGATATGATTTTGTCCAGAACTCCATGACTATCTTTATTGTAGGTAAAGAGATAACAGAGAAACTATGATCAAAATAGTCATTCTTCACATTCTATAATTGTTCTTGTAAATGAAATAATGGAGTTTAACGATTCATCAATTTGCTGGGGACCCCCTGGGATGCCCTCAAGGACCACTGGTGGTCCCTGGACCGCACGTTGAGAACCACTGCTCTACTTCATACCCCAAGCTCTCCTTATCATTCCAGGGCTTTGAACCTGCAACCAGTCAATCAGTTAAAATTCCTATTGCTAGCATTCCTGACTGGAACCAACGGGAACCACTGGTTGCAAGCTACTCATGATTCCCATTGGTTTCAATGAGGAATATTAATAATGCCAGCAAGCCTTTCTTAGGCTGACTAGCAAAAAACATACAGATCCCATTATATGACAAGTGTCTGGTGCCTAAAATCCAGGTTAACGTATCCCTTGAAGGGTGAGAGCCAAAACGCTCCTCTCCTTCCTGTTTAAAAGGAGTCATTCCAATTCTCTCCTGCTACTGTTATTATGTATTATCTCTGATGACAAGCTGGCTTCTGCTCCATATGGCAGACTCCCAGTGTTGATGTTGATGCTATGTATTTGTGGCTGGCAGCATGCATTACAGCTTTACCAGTATTTATGTGATCGGGGGAAAGGTACAATAGCACAGCTGTCAGCAACATGACGTGTGTGTGTGAGTGTGAGAGAGAGAGAGAGAGAGAGAGAGACACTGATGCCCTTGATGGTCACTGCAGCATGGATTTTGGCATTGTGGCTCTGCCAGCATGGAATCAAAATGCATCAAGTAGACTTCCCATAGTTTAGGGAAAACGATGAGGGAGATTGGGAAGATTCATCAGACTGTTAAAAACAAACTCACGCTGAATGTGTTATAACTCCAAATCTTGTTTGATGAGATGGTCCTGTTTACTGTCACTCTTTCTGGTGTTTGATAGGTTTCAGTATCCAAAGGCTTGCCTTCCTACTAAACTGTGACTTTCTTGACTTGCAAAATGATCTTTTAAATTGACAAAACATCATATGTGTAATTCATGGCACAATTCAAACGGGATCAAACAATTATTTGTCTCTCGCCGTTGACTACCGTACATATTTTTTTCCGAAATAAGGTCCCATGGTGGTCCACCGGAAGGGGAGGGACTTAGGCTCTCTATAGTAGTAATAATAAGAAAGAAGAATCAAATCCGCGCATTCACACATGAACAGACAAAAACAGTTGTGTTCTTCATCCCCGTTCCCTCCCGTTTCCCCAGTGTCTTTCATTTGAACATTCAAGTTGCAGCATCACTTATGAGATACAGTTCAAGGTGCAATTAATTCAAGTTCAAGTTTAGTTAAACCCTAACCTTCTCTCTCTTAAGGCTCATTTATGCTCCCTTTACGTACGAAAATAGATACATCTGTTTCAAACGATGTAACTGTAACCACATACTTCCATGCGTCCTTTAGGTTGGCATGGATGTTAAGCAATACATCCACTAGATGGCAGTAGAGAGTCAAAAGTTCAACTCGCGTTCAATTCCCGTCCAATCTCCTCCCAGCGGTTCTGTATCAATTGTTTGTAGCTGTGCCCGGGCGAGGTGACATCATAGATATGTTTATAATTTCTCACCAACTCGCACAACCTCTCGTCAGAGAGTTCCGCCATTTGTTTTTTTAAATGTCTTCGTCGTGTCTCGCTGGTCTCGCTTGAACTATTGGCTACACTGCCCCCACGATGTCCGGTGGTACTGCTCCGTTTCGTCCGTATCCGTAAGCTTTCAGAAAACGTGCTCAAACACGGACGAAATGAACGCAGAGTACGGACAGAACGCTCTGTCCGTATCCGTATTTAACGTTGAGCATAATTGAGCCTTTACCCGTCTCAGCCTTACCTCCCTGCTGCATGACGCCGTTGTTCTCCCTTGGTCTTCTGTTGAGTCCATAGCTCAGTCTTCTTTAGTTCAACCAAAGGTAACCAAAGTTAATTTACTTGCCTAAACATACAAACAGCTGAACAGTAATTCAACAGGAATTCGCAGAGCATGTTGTCTTTCTTCCCCGCCCCCCATTCCGCCCTTTCTCCTCCCTCTCCTCAGGACGAATGAGTGTTACCTGTCTATTTATCTATCTTTTCCAATCCCTCCACCTGTGATCGTCTGAAGTGTCGTCCTCCCCTGTCCACCCCATTCCTCTCTCTGTCTCTATCCATCTCTCTCTCTCTCTCTACATGTCTACCTCTATCCATCCCTCCGTCCATACCTTTCCTCAAGCAGTGTGTAGACAGTGAATGATGTGTGTCAGAGCTGTGTGTGTATATGTGTGTGTGTGTGTGTCTGTGTGTCCCTCTGGGGACAGATGCCACTGGCATTCCCATAGGAGTCATCAGCCACCCTATCTGTACCAAGGCACAGGAGAGGAGAAAGAGGCTAGGCTGGAGCCCATCTCGGGACAAACATTCCAAATTAACTTAGCCTATAAATGTTATATGTGACATCAGCCTATTTTTTCTAAAAATGTTCTATGTCTATGTATCTGTCCCTACTCAAATTAACATTACAGCCTTTCTGCTCTAATACGCCCATGATGCCTTTTTTTTTTTAGGTCCATCTAACCTGCCTCACAAATATCTGTATTTTTCGGATTTGAAAAATGCACCCTTACTCAAATCCAAAACAATACAACAAAAATAATTATAACAATAACACCTCTGAAAGCTATAACCAGGCTACATCTAGGTCATCACATAGCAGCTATACGCTCTCGCAAATAAAATCACAGCACAAAAAATAGTCCAGACAAAACTGTTCAGGCAATATGCTGTTGTTGACTTTTGTGTGCATTTTGTGTAGGCATCACTGGTAAGGTTGCTGAAGCCAAGACATTCTTTAATTGAATACTATCAAACTACTCGCCCTGTTTGAGCCAAACCAATCTACTGCTTCACTTCTCTCCAAAGAGCAACAAATCCCTGTTGCCAGAATTTGTAAAGGAGTGTAAACAGAGTGTGGCAAGTAGCAGGAGAACGAATGGAGAACAAATCAACATTTAACATTAATTATTATTAGAAATTACATGGTGAGGTGCGGCTCAAGGTAATAATTACGACCAAAAAGGAGAAAATAATAATGAAATGGATAAATGAATGAAGAAACAAATGAATAATACACAAAAAGCTGTTATGGCAGTAATGTTTCCATGATCATGAGGTTACTGTTGCAGCCCTAATTAATAAACAGTGTTTTGGTTGAATGCCACCCATCGTCTATGTTGGTGTGTGTGTCTACCCCCACATAGGTGCTACAAATATATTTTGGAAAAGAAAGAGACAGACGGAGAAAGAGAGAGAAAAATTGAAGAAAAATGTGAGGAAAAAATTCAGAAAATTTTGAGGAAAAAATTCAGAAAATTTTGAGGAAAAAATTCAGAAAACTTTTGAGAAAAAAATCAGAAAATTTGGAGAAAAAAATCAGAAAATTTTGAGAAAAAATTCAGAAAATTTTGAGAAAAAATTCAGAAAATTTTGAGAAAAAATTCAGAAAATTTGGAGAAAATGTGAAAATGTGGGATTCATGAAACACGCGCAGACCCAGGTGTATCTGGTGATGAATGCTACTTCGTAAAATTGGATGCATGTGCCTGTTGATGCCGACTAGCATAGGTAGACACCCTGGCAACTCGTAAAAGGCCTGCTATGCAAATGGAAAAACACTACTGGAAAGGTGGAGAAGGGAAAAGAGACCCAAGAAGAAAAACTCACACACAAGTAGTAGTCAGGAGGGAAATAATAATAAATAATAAATTACCTACTGACAGGTTAGCATCAATTAATTGAATGTTTATAGAGTGGTATTGCTTGCGATTTAACACTCAAACTACTGGAATTCTATAACTACTAGAATGGCCATAGCGCTCATTCTGACCGTTCATACAATATTTGCATATAATTTCAATAATCAATATCAAATCTAAGAATAAATATATCTGTAATGTTAGGATAGGTAATAATAAACATCAGGACACAAAATTTAAATTCTAATGAATGTGAAAATGTATTAGTTAATCGACAACCATAGAACCTGCTATTGCAATTACAGATACAAATTCAAATTAGATCAATATTCTATTATTTTCTTTGTAAAATAAAAACAAATTAATTCATCCTTGGAACAATAACTTATAAAAACATCACCAATATGCATTTCAATGCATAGTAAAAACCTTTATGGACAGGTATGAAAGGCATATACCCCAAAATGGCCAAAACAGTCAATCTGACCGTCGCAGGAAAAGAATATGAAAATTCGCTAAACTGCGGGAAAACAAACTGATTTAGAAAGCAATATTTGTTTTAGTGAGCAAAAATATCATGCTGTAAAATCATAATGAAAGTATTTTCCTCTAAGTGGGCTCACTTGAACAAGGCATGGGGTTGTTTTGGGAGCAAACACCACGCATCAATTTCACTGACGCTTGTGGATCAATTACTCACAGTCAACACAGGTAATCTCCACCTTCCATGTGCAGCTCCCACACACTACCTGCTAGGCTTTAGCTTTGCAATAGCGTAAAAAAACAACTAGAAAAAATAGTTGTTAGGCAATGGCGACGCGGATCTTCAAGAGTGGGAAAAAGTACCCGCTGAGCAAAAGACGTGATTTCAACGTTGCGTCTATGCTTTAGCTCTCATATACCCCAGGATCATTACGGCTATGTATAGACCTATTTTAGACCAAGCAGTAAATACATTATTACAATGAATAAACATCTGTAAATACCAAAAATATGCACCAGAGAAGTCCTGTAGACTAGCCTACAAGATAATTATCTGAGCACAAGAAGTAATTTCAACATTGTGTCTATGCGTAGCTCTCATATAGTCCAGGATAATATTGTCTATGTATAGACATCTAATAAACTTTCACTTTTCAACCCCATTTAAACTTCATTTAGCCTAGACGGCTATGGCCATTTAGACGTGTTTTAAATGTCTAATCAACGTAAAATTGCTCAGTGGGCTGAAATGATGCACTGTCTACAATGCATACAGTCAATATGACCGTTATGGCCATTCAAGGTAGAAATACTCAGAACTCTTTTGTGTTAGGAAAAGTCAGGGTCCTATAGTTACATGGGTTTAATTTCAACAAAGTTATTACATTGCAAAATTTAAAAACGGTCAAAATGACTGCCTTGGTAGTTCTAGTGTTAAATGAGAAATGCTTTTGGAGACTTTGGAGATTTGATGCACACATGTAGCCTATAATCTATTGCTCTTGTGTTGTTTGGCAGGCCAACAATAGCATGGACATGTTTTTATTTGAGTGTGTTCTATTGCAGAATATGGGAATTTGATATATCATGGTCCTCAAGGTCGCTCCAATAACAGCAGATGTGTCGGGGGTTGGCTGCGCCGTTGTTGGGGTTGACTGTACCAAAGAACAAATTAAGCTAAGAAAGAAGAAGGGTTAGGGTTAGGCCCATTGAGTCGTTTTCAGGCCTAGGAAGAATAGACTGCCTCCCACTCACGGCTTCCATGTTAAATACACACAAACACATCCATGGGCACACACACACACACACATACATACACACCCGCGCTCACGCACAACGGAACACTTGGGCAAGCCTCACAGCTCAGGTGAGGCTCAGGTTATTAAGTATCCCAAACAAAGAAAGAAAAACAAGATTTCTATCTCACACACACATTCACCTACACATACACAATGCAAGCAAACAAAACAATTTATCCTCAGATACAACCCCTCCCTACCGAATCTTAAATATTGCCTGTATCGAGTTTTATTTTCACAAAACTTCACGGGGTAGCGGCTAAAAATCCTCTGGTCGCGAATGCAAAAAAAAAATAAGTAAAGCGTTGGTCCATTCTGGTCACGTTGTGGGGCCGAGTCCAGAGGAAAGTCTATTTGGGCCCTCATCCATCTTCTGATTACACACACACACACACACACACACACACACAGGGGGCAGCAGGCGCCACCGCCACTTAATAATTCTATCCATTCTGTCGCTCTGTGTGTGTGAAATGTGTATATGTGTGTGTGTGTGTGTTTTATTATGTCCCCTATCTATCTCATCAGCTGTCTAATAATGCTCATCATCACTGGTTAATGGCCAACCAATATGTGTGGATGTGTGTATTTGTGTGTGTGTGTGTGTGTGTGAATGTGTGTGTCCATGTGCGCATAAAGAGCCCAATAAAGGATTTATTGTGTACTGTGTATTTGTCATTGTCTTCCCTATCTGTTCCTCTGTGTGTGTGTGTGTGTGTGTGTGTGTGTGTGTGTGTGTGTTGTTTTCCCAAGCATATCGCCAGCCAGAGAGAGGAGTGACATCCATGGTTGCCAAGTTAAGGGATGTCTCCTTATGAGGTATGATTCTGGACTGAGCCTGCAATCATGGCAATCCACTACTGTTGCATTTGGGCCTAAAACTTACATAATGCATCTATAATGTAGCTACAGATGCAAAAACATCATGGTTTGGAGTAGGGCTGAACAATTAATCAAAATTTTATAGAAATCGCAATATGGCCTACTGCAATTTTCAAATCGCAGGAGGCGCAATATTTACATAATACTACAACACTACACATATGAAAATAGGCAGTGCAGCCTTTTTTATCTATGCTCCAAAATTATGGAATACCATACCTAAAGCCATAAGGGATTCGAGCTCAGTGAACATTTTTAAACGAAAGCTAAAAACCTATTTATTTAACTTGGCTTTTAATTGAAGTCACTCTATTTTTACTTTTTTTTTTTTTTTACATATTATATCGATCTTACCAGTTTTCTCTTTTTACTGTCCCTTTTACCATCTACTGATCTATTTATTGCTACTCCTTTCCATTTGCCCTTGTTTTAATTTGTATGTTTTCAATTTGTATTTCTTTTAATATCAAGCATTTTTTTTTATGTAAAGCACTTTGAACTGCATCGTTTGTATGAAAAGTGCTCTATAAATAAAGTTTATTATTATTATTATTATTATTATTATAGTAGCCCACTCTTACTAGCCAGTAAAATTACAGCTTAAGAATCCCCTCGTCATCTCCCTTCTATGAAATCAAAATAGTTGGCATCTCCAGTATTGCCTTCGCCTCTCTACAATAAAGGAAGGCAAGGAGGGATGAAAGATGATTTGAGTACATGGCTACATTTCCACTTCAGCAACTATGCACATCGATTTTTATCCAACTGATATGGACATATCCCTATCAGAAAATGTAATTTTTTTTTACCATACCACTTTTCCTCTGCTTCGGTTTGTTTTTTGCACCAAACTTTGCCAGCTGGGCAGTGTTCGGTCCTTCAGGCCAATCACAGTGCTTAAAATTGGCAAACTACCGCATGCTGGGAAGCGAGGCCTCATTAAACAAACAGACCATCAAATGACAGGTGCAGACAGTTTAATCTGAGCTGCAGAGCTGCCAAGTTGTGTTGTGAAAATGTCGAGAAAGAGTTAATTAAACATTCAGTCCTATTTTCAACCCAATGTGAGTGATGAAATAATGTGTTCTAGTGTATTTAACTTGTCAACCAAAAGATTTAAATTTACCTTGGCAATTTTCTGAACTGGCTAGCTAATGCATTATCCATCTTTATCCCTGAAATGACCAACAATCCTCTGTTTGCCTTTACTGGGTAGATGCTATGGGGTCCAATGTGAAAAAGGCCTGTAGTGGGTATATGTTATGGGACCCAATGTGACATAACCTGTTAGCTGCAATAGACAGGGCTTTAAATAAACCATCTAACAGTCACACAGTTGTTGGTTTTAGGCATATATGCAATTATGTGAGTGACTTCATCCATTGTAACATATAGTTCATGATCTTTTAGCTCTACAGCAGTTTTAGCCCTCCAGTAATCCATCTCATGTTCCAATGAATGAAGTTGAATGAATGATCTGCACTTCTGCAGGTTACGTTGCTCCCAGGCTCACAGGTTGCTCACTACTCGGTGTGTGTTTGTTGCTACTTTACCTCTCTGTTGACAGTCCTGAATTGCTTGGGCATTCTAACCTGTATGAAATTGCCCTCATTGTGTCCAACTTATAAACTACTAGAAACTATGATCAAAACAGTCATTCTTCTACATTCTCTAATTGTGTTAACTTCTTGTAAATGAAATAATGGTGAAATTAACAATTTTATTAATTTGCTGGGGACCCCCTGGAACCCCCTCAAGGACCCCTAGTGGTCCCCGGACCCCACGTTGAGAACCACTGCTGTAGTGTATATGTTTGCTGGCAAGCCGGCTTCAGTTCCCCTACAATTTATGGATTAGCCAAGGGAAGGGCAGGCGCTCACACTATCTTCTTTGCCCGTTTCTAAATAAATCTGTTTATGATAACGCATAAGTAGCCTGGTAGCCTTGAATTCCTGGAATGGAGTTTTAGTCCTTACTTTATTTTTGCATCTTTATTTATTACCGTTCACTTTTAATTCCTTGTATATTTTGAATTCATTTTTACCCGTTTTGAATTGGTTTTTTTACGCTCTTCTCCTCTCCTTGAGTAGGGTTATTTCCTCTCTTTGTCTTTTTTATTGGATTTTATCGGACTTTACTGTGAATTTCGCACTGGCTTTCTGTGATTCTGTGGATTGGATTCATTTCTGGATTTTTATGTTTATGTTTGAACAATGCCTGTGCCGCCCGCTTCACCTGGCTGCATGAGCTGTCTCTCCCTGACAGAAAAAATTATGGAGTTGGATGGACCCTGCTACATCAGATGAAAGCGGACGAGCAGCTTCCCGAATCCTGTCCAGAACAACGGCTTGATGGGCCAAAATGAAACAACTGTTCCCCTGGATGGGCGACGCTCTTGGAGGCACAGAGAAGGACCCCCGGGTGCAGCTTGGTGCTAAGCCTAAAAGCCTGGTATCAGCCTGCAGCTCTCTAATAGGCTCCAGGCTTTGGATGGGCTGGTGCCATCGGAGCCCCCCCCTTCAGCCCTCATCTCATCCTCAACCTCCTTCTACTTCACCTTTACTAGGGCTGAACGATTTTGAAAAAAAATATCTAATTGCGATTATTTTGACTGGTATTGCAATTGCGATATGATTTGCGATATTAGAGGGAATGATCATTTTTACATCATTATTCTCATTTTCATTGAAAAACGTATTAAAATGATTATGGTGTGATTTTTGCGGGGATCTGTACCAAACAAAGATGTTTTCTTAAGTCTGTAGAATATGATGTGTAGGCCAGGACATCTCTGCAGCACCACAATATTTACTTTAAAATGCTATTTTGACACATTTCACCTTTAACAAATATTGCACCTCCTGTGATTTGAAAATTGCAGTAGGCCATATTGCGATTTTGATAAAATTTCGATTAATTGTTCACCCCTAACCTTTACCCTCCTGCCCAGCTTCACCCCCCCTCCCACACTACACCAGTTGCAGCAGGGCCATCTCCAAAGGTTGCTTCATCTACAGAACAGCCCCTCCACCGACTTGACTGCCTACCACCACACCATCCACCAGCAATAGTATGACTGAGTTAGTCATTAGTCATGAGTTAGAAACATTTCATGACTTTTAAACATGTCATAGGTGTGATCTCTTGCCTGAATTAGACTGTGTCAATGCATTCATAAATGAAACCACCCCAGATATTCTAGTTTTTACTGAAACCTGGCTATCTTCCAAAGTTTCAAATGTGGACGTAGCTTTGGATGGATATAATGCTTTCAGGTGCCACAGCAAAGGTAAAGGAGGTTGAGTATTGAGTATTGATATACATAAAGAACTGTTTGTCTCTATGTGAACTCTTCCTCAGTACCTAAAGGATAGTAATATGTTGTATTGGACCTTTGCCTTGGACGTGATTCCCACCATTATGGATATGGATATATATAAAAGAGCTCTGAATTAAATCTCTCTCCACTGATCTCTAAGGCCTAATGTAAAGACCCCTTCAAATTCCACATTGATAGACATTATGACAAGTAAATCCCATACTCTGCCCCAGGATATCAGTGATCACTGTCCAATAGCATGTGTTAGGGATGCCAGAAACAAAAGATACCAGGATGAACCATTACTAAAAGAAATGTCAAACACTTTGTTGAAGAGGGGTTCCTGCATGATCTGCACTACTCATTTATTGAGAGATAGCTCAATAATAGCTCTTAATTTTTTCTCTTACATAATCGATCACATTGTGGATAGACATGCTCCATATAGGACGCTCAGAACAGTGCACTGATGAGCGGTAGATTATTAAACAAATCTATGCAAACTGGGTTATTACCAAAATTGTGTTACATTGAACCATGTCTATGTTGTAATCGAAATATTGCCTTTTTGGCTGTTGGTGTGCATGTAAATGTACATGTTTGGGCTAATCATTTAAAATTATGTTACAGAGGCTGATCGTTGTCTATGGATTCAGTTGTGTGCTGTCATGCATCATATCTCAGACACCACTGATCAAATTTTTATGAAATTTGTGGGAATGATGCATCTCACTGCTGGATTTCCCCTCATTAGGCCAATCAGTTTACTTTTTTTAAATGCCAGAAAACAGTCCCAGAATCGTTCCAATTTTTATCAAAAAAAAAAAAAAAAGTACAAATTTTGACCTTTAATTATAGCGCCCCCATCAGGCCAATCAGTGGCATTTTTCAAACTCCAGAATGCAGTGACAGAACGTGTCCCTCCTCAAAATTTCACCAAAATCTGGCACCAAAATTTTACCACTCACGCACACATGAAAGTATGCATAAGTCCACAGTGGTTCTCAAAGTGGGGTCCGGGGACCCCCAGGGGTCCTTGAGGGGGTTCCAGGGGGTCCCCAGCAAAAAGGGGAATCATTTATTTTCATTATAATTCCATCCATAAGTAACACAATGACAGAATGTATGACTATTTTGGTCATAGGTTTCATACACTTTCTGTAATAAAACATCTAAAAGCAAAAATGTCATCAGATGGGACAAAATCTTATCAAATGGGGGTCCGTGGTCTAATTTGTGTCAGTTTAGGGGTCGTTGACGTGAAAAAGTTTGAGAACCACTCACTTATGCATATAAACACACACACACACACATACATGAGTACACATACAAATACATATAGAGAGTCACACAAATGCACACACACACATCTTGGAACACAGGCCTAACACACATTCACATCGCTCAGTAGATCCCCAAACGTGCTCCTGAAAAAACCTCGGCAATATTTGTGTATTTATCGATCGCACTGCTCTGCACCGTGACACAGCTGTGAGTGTGGAGGTGATAATCGGTCCCACAAACTCAACCTGGCCCTACAGTGATAAGGTTTTCAAACCGGCCCTTCGCCCTGTACATCTGCTGGACGCAAAGCCGAAAGCCCACTAAGAGACAGACGCCCCCCCCCCCCGCGGTCAGCTGAAAATGAGGAGGTGCATTTGGGGATCTACTGAGTGATGTGAATGTGTGTTAGGCCTCTCTATGTATTTGTATGTGTACCCATGTATGTGACAGGGGGGAAAAGAAAATGACAGAAAAACATATGGGTTCACTCACAATGTGCATCTAAAAGTGGGAGTGTTTGTTGTGTTCTTTCATCTTTCTATCTCATTTGAATTGACCTGCACTAGTTTACTTTTTTAAGTCTTTTATCTTTTGTATCTCTTGTCTGTACTTTTGCACTTTTTAATTGTAAATCTTTTACCTTTACTGTATTTTTATCACTCTGTAAAGCACTTTGAATTGCCCCAGTGTATGAAATGTGCTATACAAATAAAGCTGCCGGTAACACTTTATAATAACCATCATTAATAAATGGTAAATTGATAGTTAATTAAACTTTAGTTAATAGTTATTTTACTGTTAACAAACAATGAAATGATCATTAATAATGTTTACTAATTATTAGTAATGCTATAATTTATGTTATTTTATTATTAGTTTGTGTAATATAAAATAATTTGTTTATAAATGATATATTGTATCATAGCTGATAAGAGACGGTAAAAAGGGTAAAAAGCTATGATACAATATATAATTTATAAACAAATGATTTTATATTACACAAACGAATGATAAAATAACATAAATTATAGCATTACTAATAATTAGTAAACATTATTAATGATCATTTCATTGTTTGTTAACAGTAAAATAACTATTAACTAAAGTTTAATTAACTATCAATTTACCATTTATTAATGATGGTTATTATAAAGTGTTACCAAGCTGCCTTGCCTTGCCTTGCCTTGCATGCGTGAAACTATTTTTTCTACTTCTTGTTCTATGTATTAACGTGAATTCTGTTGGAAGTGCCCCGTTCGTTTATTTCATTCCTCCTAAAATGAAAACATATCTACCCTCGATAGACCGCACATGTTGGAGAAACTGTGGGGATGATGGGGCAAATCACCGCCACATCTTTTTGGAGCTGCCCAAAGATACTAACTATTTTGGGAAAGCATTTGGGTGTCACTTTATTTGGGCGATCTACCAGGAGGAATAACAGGGAATGACAGATACCTCCTGAAAATATTGACTGTAGCAGCAAAAAAAAAAAGCAATCACTCGTAAACGGTTACAGGCCGATCCACCTACAGTAGATAATTGGCTTGAAATCATCAAAGAGATTCATGAGATGGAAAGACTGACTTTCCTACTGAGACTGAGAAGTGACTTATACTGCACAAGATGGACAAAATGGATAATATATTTGTTGGAATAAGGAATGTAGTTGTTAGCTTTTTCCCCCCTCATCCTCAGTTTAAAATGTCACTTGCCTTCCTTCTGCTGTATGCTCTACCAATCAAAGAAACTTATATACAAATGATGTAGTGCTGTATAAAGTCCCCTTGTTCATAATCCATAATATATATTGTCTGTTATCTGGATGTTGTGGATACCATGATGCCTGGCAACGATGTTGTTGTACTGTGATATTGTTTTTGTCAAAAATACCTAATAAAATCTAAGTACAATCTACACTGCGTGCACAATTATTAGGCAAGTGAGTATCTTGACCTTATCGTCATTTTCATGCATATTTTCCAACTCCAAGCTATATAAACTTGAATGCTAATTGGATTTAAGCATTATCAGGTGATGTGTATTTGTGTAATGAGGGAGGGTGTGGCCTAAAGTGATCAACACCCTATATCAAGGTGTGCATAATTATTAGGCAGCTTCTTTACCTCAGACAAAATGGGCCAAAAAAGAGATTTAACAGACTCTGAAAAGACAAAAATTGTAAAATGCCTTTCAGAGGGATGCAGCACTCTTGAAGTAGCTAAGCTATTGAGGCGTGATCACCGAACAATCAAACGTTTTGTTGCAAATAGTCAACAGGTTTGCAAGAAACGTGTGGAGAAAAAAAGACGCAAATTAACTGCTACAGACTTAAACGTGAAGCTACCAGGAACCCATTAACCTCCAGTGCTGCCATATTCCAGAAATGCAACCTACCTGGAGTGTCCAGAAGTACAAGGTGTTCGGTGCTCAGAGACATGGCCCAGGTAAGGAAGGCTGAAACACGACCACCACTGAACAAGACTCATAAGTTGAAACGTCAAGACTAGGCCAAGACATATCTGAAGACAGATTTTTCAAAGGTTTTATGGACGGATGAAATGAGAGTGACTCTTGATGGACCAGATGGATGGGCCCGTGGCTGGATCACTAATGGGCACAGAGCTCCACTTCGAGTCAGACGCCAGCAAGGTGGAGGTGGGGTACTGGTATGGGCTGCTATTATTAAGGATGAGCTAGTTGGACCTTTTCGGGTTGAAGATGGACTTAAAATCAACTCCCAAACCTACTGCCAGTTTTTAGAAGATACTTTCTTCAAGCAGTGGTACAGGAAAAAGTCTA
>NW_027280244.1:0-47500 GCF_046629955.1 Centroberyx affinis
TACATAAGCAGTTGTGACAAACAGCAGCAGACTGGTTGTACTGGTCAGATCCCAGTGTGACTATGTTGAGCTGCTGAGTAGAGCTCTGTTAATATTCCCTGTATCAATAAAGATTCAAATAACAATGATAAAAATAATATGAAGGTTTAAAAATCATCACGCACTTCTCTCGTAACACAACAGGTTTTTCATCTGTTCAGAAAACAACTTTTATGTACATTATTTAAAAAAATTATTACGTTTTATTATATGATTGAGATATGTATTACATTAACAGGAAACAGGATTATGACTCTATATACTTTAAAGCTTTATTTCATAAATGGGAAGTTATTATCAGTTGTGACAAACAGCAGCAGACTGCAGAAAAAATCACTGATGCCAACCTCCATTCAGGACTTATACATCTCCAGTCAGGAAACGGGCAGGAAAAATCACTGCAGACCCATCACACCCTGGATACAACCTGTTCCAACTCTTCCCCTCTGGTAGGCGCTACAGAACACTGTACGCCAAAACAACCAGACACAAGATCAGTTTCTTCCCACAGGCCATCACATTAAATCACCCCCCCCCCCCGCACACACACCACACACAGACACAGACACAGACACACACACACACACACAACCCTAACTGCAATACAAAGGGGGAGGGAAAAAAAAAAGCAGGAGTGAAAGGGGATTTCTTCCTGCTCCTCCTCCCCCATCATCATCATCTGTACAATATCTGATTTAATGATGATTCTTGATTCTAATGTGTATGTAATGTGTGTATAATGTATAATGTGTAATAACTCATATATATCGTATATAATGTAACCTGTAACCTGTTACACCAACAACTCCACATTTATTCCAGCATCTTTGCACTCTGCACCATTGCACTATTGTCATAGTGTTGTTTACATATATCTCTATATATGTATAGATATATATACTTTTTTATATATATGAGTAAAATTCCTTGTATGTGTACATACTTGGCCAATAAAGCTGATTCTGATTCTGAGACTGTGGTTGCACCCAGTGTGAGTGTGAAGCAGAGTGGGGCTCACTCAGAATTTCCTGGATCAATAAAAATTTTAAGAACAACAGCAATATTAAAGTTTAAAAAATCATCCCTCAGTTCTGCGGTAACACAGCAGTTTTTTAACCCGTTTAGAAATCTCCTGCGTCTTCAGCCCGTAAACCATCGGGTTGAACAGAGTTGTGATGATGATGATCAAAATGGACATGACGGCGGGAACGGCGACGTCCATGTCGGCCTGCAGCCGGCTGTGGACAAGCTCGAACATGGTGCTGAAGGAGTAGTTGATGAAGACGAGGAGGTGAGGCAGGCAGGTCCGCACCGCCTTCCCTCTGATGGAGCCGGACTGCTGCAAGCAGACCAGCAGGATCCGGCCGTATGAAAACACAACGAACACTATCGGCAAAAACACGATCATTGCGTTGCACAGCAAGCCGTACACGTTGTTCACCAGCGTGCTCCCGCAGCTCAGCTTCACAAAGGAGTAGATGTTGCAGTAGAGTCTGTCCAGTTGAAACCCGCAGAGCCGCAGCTGGCCAGCCTGCAGCGCCGCCCCCGCCACCAGGACGGCCGGCAGCAGCCAGGCCAGCAGCAGCAGCGCCGCTACGGCCGAGGGCGACACCAGCGTGGCGTACCGCAACGGCTCGCAGATGGAAACGTAGCGGTCAAAGGCCATGACTGACAGCAGCGTGAAGCCGGACCCGCCCAGGGAGTAGACGAAAAACGCCTGACAGAGGCAGGCAGAGCGTGAGACGACGGGACGCTCGGACAGGAAGTCAGAGAGCAGTTTGGGGTAGATGGCGGTGCTGCCGGCGAGCGAGTTCAGCAGCAGAGCGGCAATGAAGACATACATGGGCTTGTGGAGGCTCCGCTCGGAGCAGATGAGGAAGACAATGAGGGAGTCTGTGAAGGAGATGAAGATGTAGACTGTCAGGAACATGAAGAAGAAGAGATATCGGAGTTTGTCGAATCCGGCGTGACCTGGCAGAGTCAGATAGGTCTCATTAAACCCCTCCGCCATCCTGGATGTCTTCATGTCCGAGAAATATTAGACTCAAACAACAGGAGCAGAGGTGCAAACATGAAACATGCAGGAATATTACATCAGTAAACACACTGTCTTTATTAAAAACACTGTGGATCAGTTATGAACGGTAAAGGCCGACATTTCAGCCATGGAGCCTGAAAAAGTAGATTGTTATCTTTTGTAAGGAATGACAACAACAGAGACATGAACATTTTCATCTAAAATGAATTCAACAAGATGAACGTTGAATAGAAAAAGTGGATCAGACATTTCAAATCATCCAGTTTGAATGTTTCAAACACTTTCACACAACTGCTTAGTGTTTCCTCTGAGCAGACGCTGATCCGTCTGTCAACAGTAGACTGGTTTTATCCCACAGTTTCCATCCTCCATGGATCTCATTAGACACACAACCAGCAACTGACAACAACAGTTTCCTCATCGTCACAGTTTGACATTTCTCCATCAAGCCTGAGAATTTGGAAAATGCGTTTCCCCAAGTTGCAGGCAAAACAGACCCAGAAAACTTCATGAAATGAGTCTGAACTGTGAAGCTCAGCCTCCATCAGGGTTCCCACTCTTTTCTAGAGATCATTTTCCAGGACTTTTCATTGATGATCTCGCTGGTATGACAGACAGGGATCGCGCCATACACTAACATGTTCCTCCTGTAGAAGTCTGATTTAAAAGACGTGCAGTCTATGGCTATAACTTATCTATGAAATCATCTCTTACATGCTTAGGAATTACTGTTGTTTTTTTTATTTCTTTCTTGTTTTAATGCTGGTTTAATATTGTTATTATATTTTTAGGGTTATCATTTTATTTTATATTGTTTCTTTTGGAAAACCCTTTGTGCTCTATGCTTGGCAAGAGCTATGTAAATAAAATGTATCATTATTATTAATTTATAACCTGAATCCTTTTTTTCTTATGAATTATATTAACCATTGCTGCCTGAACACCAATAATAGCCTGAACACCCAAAACACAAATAGTAGTCTACAATTTTGCCTACTGACAAATCTAGACTGAACTTTACATACCTAAATGTACGATTCAAAGTTAGAGTCGAGTTTGCTAGGATTATTAACTGCCACTGACTCTTATCAGTTTATCACACCATACTTAGCCCCTTTACTAGTAATATTAGGTGGAGTCTTTAACGAGGCTAAACACACCCACTGTGAGCTACCGCTAAAAAAGTTCAACATTTCATGTCATGTTATGGTCTATTTTACCTTAACAATGCAGCATTGCGTTTGAAGAGACAATGCTAGCAAAGTAAACAAGCGTGAACAGCTGCGACCACGTACGCGCATGCATACACGCGTGGGGAAATTATTGTGGACCGACCGACTGACCGACAGAGCGAGCTATACAGCTGCTGCAGCTAAAAAGTACCGTTAGCCAGTATTTAGCCGGTTATCCAACTCTCTCAGCAATGCCCAACACACATTTGAAACCATTGCTCCTAGCCAGAGTTGAATCACAAACCTTAAACCTTTGCAGGCAAAACAAGCTAGCAAGCACGTCAACTTTAGCAACTGAACCAAACATGCTAACCAATTTAACATTATTCAACCGTATAAAACAATTTGGGAAGAAAGCAACGTTAATCGATAAACCTAATAAAAACTACCACAGTTACCAGCCAGCAGTGACTAATATTTACATTTGAAGGATAATGTAACTTACAGTACGTTATTTGGAGTTTCGGCCACTTGTCATCCAACCTGCATGTGCTACCATGTGACGTGACTTTGTTCACAGCATTTCCACAACATAACCGAGAGGAGCCTATTCAAAATACTCTCATCCATAAACTACCATTTGAACGTTAATATGATCCTGAACATAACTTAGCTCTGATAGCCTAGTGGTTCATTCTGAGCTAAAGGAAAATAGGAGAATGTCGAAATAATTTTCCAGGACAACACAAGATTTTCCAGGACATTTTACTTTTTCTCTCATTTTCCATGTGTTTTCCATGACTGGAAAATTGGTCAACTGTTTTCCAGGTTTTCCAGGTTTTCCAGGACGCGTGGGAACTATGTTTCTGACAGGAATACTTCTCAGATCAGGTTCCTCCACCAGTAAAGGATTATGTGCCAACAGCAGGAATTGGACTGGACATTTCCACCTGTTGGTCACATGCAAAGGACAGTTTAGCAGTTAAAACAGTTTGGTTCAGGTTAGCTTCAGGTTTTGCTCATGGTTCAATTAATGAAAACTTGTTGTCATGAGTTGAGAATTGAACCTGGGTTGTTGGCCATCCGCCCCCCTGACCTCCACACCCTTACTTCCGTCAAACTACTTCCTGTTTCTAGTCCTGTCCTCCTCCACCTGATCCTTTTTCCTGGTCCATGTTGTGTTTGGATGTGGTGGAAGCCTTAATGAAGCTTGTTGATTCCACAACTGCTGCCTTGATGTTGAAGTGCCCTTGAGCAAGGCAACCACCACCGTCTGGTTTGGTTTTCCCTCTTAGCCTCATCTCTGTATCTCTGTTCACACTGCAACACCACATGACCCAGATCTGATGTTCTCTAATCCGAGTTAAAGGGTAACTTCGGTATTTTTCAACCTGGACCCTATTTTCCCAACTGCGGGTGTCTAAGTAACTAATGGGGACAACAATTTTTAAAATTGGTCCAGTATTGAGCGAGATCGCTTCAGCCGGCAGCCGCGAAACAGGCTGCAATGTAATCCGACGGGGCAAATGCGCACCGTCAATGTACGTCCACTAAAAGTGCTTGTTTTTGCCACTGACTGGCTTAGATTGTTATTATAAGTGTCTGACACAATATGGAAAGGACCCTATACAGAAATGAAACGTACTTCCTTACCTTTAGCTTGATCCCGTCTGTGTGTAACCAAGTCTCGCCCAAGTCCCGCGAGAGCTTAGTTGTTGCAGGAAGTCACCTGTGGAAACGTGAGTGAGAGTTGGAGAGAGGAGTGCCACCGGGAGGAGTTTGTTGTGTTGGAGTACAGAGATCGTAGCTCAGTGTTATCTAAAAGATTTTCTAAGTCATGGCTGAATATTTACCTGATTTCGACAACGTGGAAGAGGCATTTGAATTCGATGGCGGCCCGTATTTATTTGAGCCAGAGTATACGGATGAAGAGCTCCTACTCACTGAAGAGCTACCATCATCATTCATTGCCAGTAAGTATCTCTATGATAGCCTATCTGCTAATGTATAGGATATACAAATGTAGGCATAAAAGTAGTCTTATAGGTCGTATAATAGATAAGCATAAATATGACATTTTTACACCACGCACACACACTTTGGCAACAATATTACACAGATAATTTCAGCTTGTTGATATCACTTATTGTATTATTATGAATGTCAACTGCTGAAAAGGGGAAATGAATCTATATACATATTTTATAATCAATCATGACTCAGTTGATATTTTACACATACTACTGGCTAGCTCCGCCAAGGAGGTTATGTTTTCGGTGCCGTTTGTTTGTTCGTCTGTCAGCAGGATTACGGAAAAAATACTGGCCCGATTTTCATGAAACTTGGTGGAAGGGTGTAGCATGGGCCAAGGAAGAACCCATTAAATTTTGGAGCGGATCTGGATCCGACTCACGAACAAACAATAATAGCATGAACCTTGGCGGAGGTCTGCGCTCTCCGAGTGCCTTTCTAGTTTAGTGATTGTTTTTGCCGTGTGTACTGATGCCAGGACAACACAATAACTTTAGCTAATAACATTACCTCCACTCTGTCTGCAGCAGGTCTCTCCACTCTCGGGACAGCATTTTTCTTTAGGAAAAAGTGCTTTGGGATAGGATTTCGTCTCCTCTTTGGCTGGCTGTAGTCATACCGGTCAAAATGGTCACTGCAGACCCAATGGTCTGCAAGGCGCAGTGTATGGACAGGAGTGTTGGCATCCATTTGTAGCACAACTAGCCACAACTTCAGCGGGTCACTATCCAACAAAGGCAGTCTGTGAAAGCTGCGTGAAGTGTTGCGCGACATTTTGTTGGCACAATTCGGAAATGCGCAAACACGAACCATTGTTTTTTTTTTTTTTATTTAGATCTTTTAGATAACGCTAAGCTACGATCTCTGTACTCCAACACAACAAACTCCTCCCGGTGGCACTCCTCTCTCCAACTCTCACTCACATTTCCACAGGTGACTTCCTGCAACAACTAAGCTCTCGCGGGACTTGGGCGAGACTTGGTTACACACAGACGGGATCAAGCTAAAGGTAAGGAAGTACGTTTCATTTCTGTATAGGGTCCTTTCCATATTGTGTCATACACTTATAATAACAATCTGAGCCAGTCAGTGGCAAAAACAAGCATTTTTAGTGGACGTACATTGACGGTGCGCATTTGCCCCGTCGGATTACATTGCAGTCTGTTTCGCGGCTGCCGGCTGAAGCGATCTCGCTCAATACTGGACCAATTTCAAAAATTGTTGTCCCCATTAGTTTCTTAGACACCCGCAGTTGGGAAAATAGGGTCCAGGTTGAAAAATACCGAAGTTACCCTTTAACAGCAAAAAGCTGCATGGAGACTATCTCTCCACCCTTACATATTCCATATGTACGGGGAAGAACCCCTCCTGGGTCAGGTAACGTGGATACATCTTTAAGACACTCCGGCTTGGCCGGCCACGCCTAGGTTGTTAATCCATAAAGCACCTGTGTTGGCGTGGCATCACTGATAATTTTGATCGGAACCTGTCTCCGAGCGGCCTAGAGCTGGAGAGAACCATGGTTACAATGTAACCTCCCATTCTCTATCGTATCGAGACTATCTCTCCACCCTTACATATTCCATATGTACAGGGAACTGTAACATACACCTCGAGGAGACGGGGCAATCCCCACACAGAGCATGACCCCAAATCAGTGAACAACTCACAAGAAAGCCATATAGGCCCACAATAAACTATTTACAAATGTACACTAACAGTTGAAGGCCCCACCACACCCTAAGACCAATCCTGAGAGGTGGAGTGGCCGCTCAAGCCAACCCGCAAGACACTAAGCTGGTTGACAAAGGAGACAGACATCATCCCGACTAGGACCCTGATGGCTGGGCCTCCAGTGCAATGGGTGAACAGGAGATTAATTAACCCTTTAAACTCGGATCGTCCGCCCACGGCCTCATTTGCATCATGCTGTTTAGATGGCTCTAAAATCAAAACCAAAATAGCTAGCATCATAATTCTTTTTGCATCTGAAAGCTAAGACTTCTGTCTTCAAGGTTTTGTTTTTTTTGCTCTAAACGAACTGCGGAAATTTGTAAAGTTGTATGTCAAGTTACGAGAAGTAAAATCTATTGAGTTGCGGATTAGGTATGTTCTAGAGATCTAATGTTGCATCCATTTCCGTATATGTAATTGATGACGTCATCACATTGTACCACGCCCGTGTCTGCTGGTGAAAAGGTCCGGCACACCCGGCTGTTTAGGGCGCTAATGTTCCGGGTGTTTGAATGAGGAGCAAGCCTGAGTTGTTGGCAAGGTCCGCTGGCTATCCCCGAAACGTCTCCTGCCACCGACCCTCCCACCCCGGCGGATAACCGATATTTGGAGAAACATTAGCAGTTGACTAGCCAACTGCTTATATTGGCTAGCCGGGCCAAAACTAACAAAAACACCTTCGCACTTTGCTCACAAAAATGAGCATATCTCAAAAAAAAAAGATGTACATAGTTCAAATAAATGTGTTTGAGTGTTGAGAAATATCATATTCATGTTCCTTACATTTATAATTTCTGTGGCTAAATATGTTTAGTGGGTGTATTTAGGAAAACATGTTCAATTTTGTCCGATTTTTAATTTGACACAATTTCAATATTTTTTCCAGTTATTATGGTTTATTGATTTACATAGCCTTTTAGCTTGGGTTGTGCAGATTTTAGGGATAAGAAACATTTGAAGATACTCAAAAAAAATGACATCACAGTAAGCAAAAATACCAGTGTAGGCTCTGGCGGACCATTTCTATTGCAGAGTATAAAGGGTTACTTACTGTCTCTGAGCCGTGCCAAGCACGGCAAGAAGGAGGTGCTGGCTGCAACATTGAGGCAGTAAAATCTAGAAAAGCTTGACCCAAGTGGCAGCTGCACAAAGTGATAGCCACTTTAAGTTCACTAACTCAAGTGGCTCAAAAGGAGGATGCTGCAATGCACCTAGGACCCTGTTCAAGTGCCACAGGGGAGCTGCGGGTTTCCTGTCTTGGGCCTACAACCTAACCCTAACCCTAACCCTTAAAGAAATGTGTAATCAGGCCCCAGCAGCCCTCAGCAAGTTTGTGGTCCCCAACACCTGCAGCTTTGATGGCTGCTACCATGCCCCTGAGGGTAGGGGAGGATTTACCCGCATCCAGCTGCTCCTACAAAAACGTCAGGATCTCACGAGCTGACGCCATCAGGGGGTCGATGTGGCTTGTGTTGCACCATAATGCAAACACATCCCATCTATAGGAATAGGCAGCTCTAGTAGATGGTGCTCGAGCCCCCTGCATGGTCCTGACAACTGGTTCTGGCAAAGCAAGAAGCCTGTGCACTCCCTGGGGGAAGGGGTGGAACAAGGTCCCCCTTGCCAGGGACAGCAAATCCCTCCTGACTGGACTTTCCCAAGGCACCCCGTCCAGGAGAGGATTCTGGAGAACCACACCATGTGGGGCCAATTTGGAGCCCTCACACTCTCCACCTGCACTCTGTGAAGAAGAGGTGGGAGAAGGGTGAGTGGAGGGAAGGCATACAGTAGGCCTGGAGGCCATTGGTGTGCCAGGGCATCATTCCTGAGAGGAGGATTGTCTCTCCCCAGGGAAAAGAACAGACAACAAGTCAACCTCTGCCGGTTCAAAGCAGTGCCAGATCTCCTGGACCACCTGTTGGTGGAGCCTCCATTCCCCTGGGTTTGGGCCTCCTCTTGACAACTAGTCTGTGGCGAGGTTTGCGGGTCCTGGCACATGGATTGCCCTCAATGACCGTAACCGCAGGAATGCCCTAACCCAAAATTTGTGCACCACCTTGCTGTCCCATTATGACCAGAACATGGTGATCCCCTCAAGCACCTCAAGCATGGAAGGAAATGATGGAGCACCAAAAGGACAGCTCTCAGATCTAGCATGTTTATATGCTGGGATGCCCAGGACCCAGTCCAGCACCCGCTCATGCCCCAGCCATTGTGCACCACGCCCCAGCCGCTCAGGGACACGTCTGCTGAGATTAGCTGACACAAGGTCACTAGACCCAATGTGCTGCCCCTCGCAACATTGCCCAAGCTCTCCCACCAGCGGAGGGCCATACAAAGTCTCAGAGTGACTGATACTTTGGTCAACAAGGACTTCTGTGGGGCCAGGTCCAAGCCCAGGAAGCACCTCTGTACAGGACGCATGTGCCAGAGAGTTAACGGAACTACCTGAACCATTGCGACCATTAGACCCATGAGGCGAAGACACAGCCTCCAGCTGACTTTCGCCCCCAGCCAGAAATAGGAGAAGCCTCTGAGAGCCTCCTGCCTCTGCCTACAGCCCTGGAGTCCAATACCATGCCAAGGAACTGCATTGTCTGGGAGGGCTCCAATCTGCTCTTCTTTGAGTTCAGGCGAAGGCCCAAGCCCTGAATATGCTCTAGGAGCATGGACATGTGACGGTGACACTGTTGCTCTGTGCAGATCAGCCAGTCGTCCAGATAATTTAGGACCCTCAAACCCTGCTGCTGTAGGGTTGCATCCATGCACCGGGTGCCACAGAGATGCCAAAGGGGAGGACGGAACTCATAGGTCTTGCCCTCGAATGCAAACCTCAAATCAGTTGATGAGAACTAAGTCTTCTACACAAGCTCTGAAGGACCAGGGTTGAAGATTAATTTGAGATGCAGCTCAGCACTGTGTGTCAAGTTTTTCCAGTAATAAATCTGTAATAAACATTGTGTTTTGGTTAGGCGCCTATTCAAATTTTGAAAGTTTAGAGTGTATAAGGGCTTAGAACATTATAATGGAAGTATATGATGGCCATTCCCATGCTCAATGATGTCTCATAAGTTGCTGCAGCAATTGTTGGGTTGATACCATTTGTTACACAGATTTGGTGCAAAATTTAACAATTTTTGACCAGTTGAGAATTGATAAAAAATGGTCAAAAATCCCTCCAAAATACCACATTAAGACACCAAGACCTTGAGGAACACCATAGGAAAATTCATGCTGTGCTTTGGTATTAAAAACTATTGACATTTGGAGATTTCTGTAAGAATTGCATTTTTCTGCGATTGGATGGCCAGCACTTCTGTTCTGGAAATTGCTCACAAGCCCCCCCCCCCCCCCCCCCCATACATCCTCTGAATGCCCTAGGTCTCTAGTTTGTGGTTGTAAAGTTTCATGAGGCTGTCACAATAGGTCATTTTATACAGTGAGGTCAAGTTTCAAAAAATGGCCTCACTACAATGAAATGGCTACTATGGGGACTAACATCATCACACATGAATACAATTGGGCTCATTGGATTCACAAGAGTCTCAGCTTTCCAGTCATACACAATTTATGCATTTCCAAGACTGTTTAGGGACCCCAGTATGCAGAAATATTCAAATACACCATTTTTAGAATAGGCGAAAATAACACATTTATACTGCATGCAAAAAACTGCATGGTTTTTGCCAAAAACTGCATGAGATTAGCATTGAGTGGGTATGTCTGTAAAGGGGAGACTCATGGGTACCCATAGAACTCATTTTCATTCAGCTATCTTGAGGTGAGAGGTCAAGGGACCCCTTTGAAAATGGCCATGCCAGTTATTCCCTCACCAAAATTTAGCCTAACTTTGGAGCGTTATTTAGCCCCCTTCGCGACAAGCTAGCATGACATGGTTGGTACCAATGCATGCCTTAGGTCGTCTAGTTACCTCCGCCAAGGAGGTTATGTTTTCGGTGCCATTTGTTTGTTTGTCTGTCTGTTTGTCTGTTAGCAGGATTACGGACAAAAACTACTGGCCCGATTTTCATGAAACTTCGTGGAAGGGTGTAGCATGGGCCAAGGAAGAACCCATTAAATTTTGGAGCAGATCTGGATCCGACTCACGAACAAGCAATAATAGCACGAACCTTGGCGGAGGTCTGCGCTCTCCGAGTGCCCTTCTAGTTACACATGATACCAGTATCTTCACTCTAGCTTTAAAACTGAGCCCGCTACAGCCTCTGAAAGACAGTAATGTCGGCCGAGGGCGCAGACGCCCCCGCGGGTCTTAATTAGAATGATCTCACAAATTTGTATATCCTCTTGCACTAAATATATATGAAATGTTAATCTATGTGTATGAATCTCAACTAAATAAACTGTATTTACTAAACTGTATTTACTAAATTAAATTAAATCACTAATTACCTTTCAACATGTGTGATAAGGAAGACAGAAGTTTGCAGACAAAGGAAGAAAGCCTGTCAGAGTCACATGACTGGATAACTTGTCAATCAATGGCCATCTAGTGGTCAATTATGGGGACTGCCAAAGAAAATACACATCTTCACGAATGAACTATAGATATCATTTGGTTCAGTTTTAGACTCTTTGTCGAGCTTGTCATGACTGTATTCAAATAGCCAGGGATGTAAATAGGGCAAGGGTTCTGATTTGGAAATACATTTTCATGTAACCTTTCAGGAGTCAGGTTTGGTATATATACATCAGAGGGGAACCGTCAGGGCCCTCTAGGCCCTCAGAGAGGGCCTAAGATATTCTAAAAAATAATATTTAAAAACTCATCTGTTCTAATTTATATTTGACAATCAACATCTAAACAAAATGTTTCTGAGGAAATAAACCCTTCAAACCTGCCTATTCAGTTTGTGTTGGAATGTGAAGGGTTAAATGAAAGAAGCCCCCTTGTCACCCTATCAGAATTTTGCTGACTCTGTTGTTGGGAAGAAAATGCTATGCAGCTCTGTGATTGGTGGCCCCGCTATAATTTCACAGAGGGCTGAGTAATAGTAATTCAATGAGAGAGTAATTTCAAATGACAGTAAAATTGACCAATCATATCTTCCCTCTATATGGGTGGGCTTTGTTATCGCTAACTTTATGACAAGTTCTGCCCACTGTGAGGGACACAAATCACAAGCTAATAAATAAACTAGCTAGCTAGCTAACCTGCTGGTTTACTTCACGATGGCAGCCGCAAGTAAAGTTACTGCTAGTGAGGAGGACATTGTTTCGGATTTATTGTCAATGCCGTTTTCAAGGTTAACTTTTAATGAAAAGTTGGAGTTAATCGGAGGAGGAAGACCCACACCAGAGCTTAATTTGGTACAGAAAACCAAAACTTTTGAAAGGCATTTCAACTCCAGCAATTATACGCGATACCCATGGATGACAAGATCAACCAAGGAGCAAAAGCTTTACTGCTTGGATTGTTTGCTTTTGGCCAAAGATGGATTTTCTGATTTAGGAAGTTTATTATTATTATTATTATTATAGTCAGCCCATCGCCATCAAAATGCTTCAAGTCATCTGAAAGCTATTATTCGCCTTAAAACATTTGGGGGCACCAGGATAGAGCTCCAGCTGGATGAGCAACAACGCCGGGATGTCATTGTTCATAATGAGAAGGTTAGGAGGAACCGGGACATTTTGAAACGTCTCATTAACTGCGTGGTGTTCTTGGGCAAGCAGCAGTTGCCATTCCGAGGTCACGATGAAGGAGCAGGCTCGGCAAACAAAGGGAATTACCTGGAGTTGCTGGATTTAGTGGCAGAGTATGGCAGCAACCTGCGCACTCACCTCGCCACATCAACGGTGTTCAGTGGCACATCATCGAAAATTCAGAATGACCTGATCAGCACCATTGCTACTGTCATAACAGAGAGCATGAAGGAGGAGGTGAGGAAGGCACCTTTTGTGGCGATCATGTTGGATGAAACAACAGACATTAGCAACGTGGCCCAGATGTCATATGTGCTTCGCTATGTCACTGAAGATGGGGTGAAAGAGCATTTTTTCAAGTATGAAGATGTGACAGAGGACAAACGAGCACAGGCCATAGCTACACGGCTGCTGGAGTTCTTGCAGGGTTTTGGCTGTGTTGACAAAGTGGTCGCTCAGTGCTATGATGGAGCGGCCGTTATGGCATCTGGTTTGAACGGGGTGCAAGCGAAAGTGAAGGAAACCATTCCACAGGCCCTCTTCGTTCACTGCTATGCCCACACTCTAAATCTTGTCATGGCACAGGGAGTCTCCAAGATAAGAGAGTGCAAGGTCTTCTTTTCACACCTCTCCGGCTTGGCTGCCTTTTTCAGCCGCTCAGCAAAGCGCGCCAAGCTGCTGGATGATATTTGCCAGCGTAGGCTTCCACGAGTAGCTCCTACTCGCTGGTGCTTCAATTCTCGTTTGGTGTGCACAGTGGCAGAGAAGACCAGGGAATTGAGAGAGGTAGGATAATAATAACAACAACAACAACAACAACAATAACAACAATAATAATAATAACAATAATAATAATAAATAATAAGAAAGAAATTGGATAGTGTGGGGAATACCCACTCATAAAAACATGTAAAGAACTAATGATAGTATTAATATTAAAGAAAATAAAAAGGTAAATAATCTCAGTGTTTATTGGAGGTCTATAAGTTGTTTCCATAAGTTAAAAGCCATGTAACTCTCCTATGTATTCGAGCACATCGTAGACCACCACACAGAGTTTGATGATGACACTGTCCACTGCGCTGATGGATACATCACCCTCCTTGCCAGCTTCGATTTCTGTTTTTGGTTGAAAACCTTCCACGCCATCTTCTCGTACTCGGATGTTGTCCAAAACAAAGGTTTCAATATCCAGTTCTGCTTGGCCAGAGTGGATGAGCTTCACAGCGCAATTGAAAAGGAGAAAGAGAAGTTCGACAGGCTCTACGAAGAAACCCAGGCTTTGGTTGGCCCTCCGCACGGCCGTGGGGTTCAAGGAGACGTTTGCGCACGGTACAGGGAGCTCTACTGTAGCGGGTTGGGTTAACCCAGATTGCCAACCGCTTTAGTGACCACAAAAAGCTGGCGTTCCTGGCCCTTCTGGATCCACAACAGTTCGGGCATTACAGTGACCATTTTCCCAATGCTGCCTTTTCAAGTTTGATGGACAGCTATGGTGCATATTTCGACCAGCCCCGACTCTACACCGAGCTCACTGTCATGTACAGCATGTCTGACTTTGCGGGTAAGAGCCCAGCCGACATTCATCAGTTTCTCCTCAAACAAGACTAGGTCAAAACCTAGTATATGGCTGGACCTTGTATGGGTGTGCCACGTGCCACGGCCGACCAATGGCGTAACTTCATCACTCAGTCAGTCAGTCAGTCAGTCAGTCAGTGAGTGACAGACATTTGCGTTTATAGGGCTGGCCCCGCTGTTGCGGTCCAGCCAAAAAGAACTGAAAGAAAGCATGGCACAAGTGTACACTCTCACATGCCTCATCCTGACAATCCCTGTGTCCACCGCCTCTGTGGAGAGGTCATTCTCTGCGTTGAAGCGCATAAAAACCTACTCGAGGAACACCACTGGGCAGGGCCGCCTGTCAGACTTGGCCTTAATATCCATCGAATCGCTGATGAAATTAAAAGCAAAGGATCAATTGCATGACCCCGCCATCAACCACTTCATCCAGAAGGACGGGAGGATGGACTTCATTTTCAAGTAATGCATCAAAGGGTAAGTTATTTAAACACTTATAGGCCGCCGTGCCAACTAATTTTATTCTGGCCGCCGCTGCCACTGTTCTGTCTATGTTAAGGTTTATTTGGGAAAACGGTCATTGTGCAGAATTACCAGTCAATCTGTAAATTTACCAACTTAGCGGTCATGTAATGCTGTGTGCGTGCTGTATCATGTGTCCGGACACTGATGTAGCTGATGGTTGCTTGGCTGTGTGCTGTCATCATGATGTATAGGCTTGGCTTACATTACATTTTTTTTTTTTTGGTTTTGTGTGGTAGGAGGGGGTGGCTGTCTGCTGTCTGCTGTCATGCGTTTTGCACCCCGGCCCGTTGTCATATTTCGCTGAAGTGCACACACAGCTTGTGTGATGATGCGATTATTTGTCAGGAGGATTTGCATTTTTCTTAAGAGATTAAATGTTTTTTGTTTTGGTGATAACTCTCACTCTCTCCGTGCTGTTTGCTCGTTTCATTGCTAAGGCTGGACTAGCGTCTTAATTTTTGTTTCAGAGCTGGAATTGTCATAGGTAACTTTTGCAGTACTATAGCAGAGGACACAGTAAGCTAAGCTGGTGGTTTGCGTTTTTTCCGACAGGGGAAGGGGGGTCAGAGGGCCAAGGTTTAAGAGTCACGGTTCGCTACTGATATACATACATAGAGAGAGAGAGAGAGAGAGAGAGAGAGAGAGTATAAGAGAGAGTATAGATAGAGAGAAAGAGTATAATAGTGTGGTTGAAACCGTTTGCTTGAAAAAGTGATTTAAATATGTTTAATTAGAGATGACATTTTTCATGAAAAGAAATGGTGGTCTTTGCATTCGAGGACAAAGCATCTTCAAAGAGGTATAGATTTCATATTATACAACATAAGAGTAATTGTCTGTGTTTGCGAACATGTGTGCTCCCACTTCATTTGGTATTCAAATGGTTAAGGAGTAGAAGGCAGGGCTGGAGATAAGTCTAACCATCAAGTACCACAAACAAATAAATAGTCATAATTCCTAGTGTGTGTGTGTGTGCGTGTGTGTGTGTGTGTGGTCAGGTTTTTGGGCAGCTATTTGAAAGAGGCAACAGTAAGGATAAGTGTCATGGAAGTGTGACACTTTATAGCCAATAAATAAAACTTAAATAAAGTGATATAAGTATATTATTACATTATCGGCTCCAGTTATCACATTTTCATGAATTATTATTTTTTTTAAACCCAGCTAATAATGTAATAACCAGCCAATAATGTAATAACTTATTACATTATGCACAAAAAGTTATTATGTTATTGGTTCAGAAAATGTATTACATTATTGGCCAGTTATTACATTATCGACTTTTATTACATTCAGAACGAAAAAATTATTACGTTATTGGCAGTTATTACATTAATGGTAGTTATTACATTATTGGCTGCTACAAGCCCCCTGAGATCCTAAATAGGACGCAAATACCCATCACGCTTGGGGTTGAGGAAGTAGCGGGAAAGTAACCTAGTCTGTGTGTTGCCTTGCTCCACCTATCTGATTGCTCCCTTCTCCAAGAGGAAAGTCCGTTCCGCATGGAACACCTCCCTGTGCTGCCCTGTGCGGGTCTGACACTATAGAGAAGGTAGCCACCTTTGTTAGGGGAGGACTGTGATAAAACAGCAACTGGTAGCCCTGGGTCATGGTGGAAAGGACCCAGGGGCTTTGCCCCAGTGCTAACCATGCTGTGTTGTGGTCTGAAAGGGAGCAACAGGCTGGGTTCAGGACACCATCAGGAGTGAGCTGCTTTGGAACCCCACAACCTCGAGCCCTGCCATCTTTCTTTGCCTACTGAGACTTACGTCTACAAAATGTCTCAAGCTGAGGCCTGAGGTCCCCTGGACCCCAGTGTGGCTGCTCCAGGGAGTCCCAGGATTGAGGCACTCTTGCCTGGCGGCACAGTCCTCCTGCTGCAGGCAGGACTGGGACAGCCAAAGGTGGAGCCACACTGTCCAGAACGTTGCCATGGCTTTGTCTACCGCCTCTGCCTGTTCCTTACACTAGGAAGCTGCTGGATTTCCTCTGTCAAATCAAGATCTCCCTGCTCCAGGCCATCCATGATCCTGCAATTCTTGCTAAGACAGCTGGCCCTTCCAAGAACCGACTTAGAGGGGGAGACCAGCGCTGTCATGGCCTGATCCAATTGGGGTAACAACCAATTTTCTCATGGCCCTTGAGAGGGGGCCCTTGAGGATAACATCTAGCGCTCTAGCTGCCGTGCTTATAGTTGCCCTTACCTCCACAGTATCCAGGTTCTGGTAACCACTCTCCAAGCGTCACAATTTCCCATTTGGCAGAGAGTAAGTGCCATAAAGCTCTAGGTTCTAGTCCGACAGGACATAGGTGCCAAGAGGCAGTGCATAGAGTGCATAGAGGCATACAACTACATGCCACTTGTATCTGAAAGCTCAAATCACAATTTGTCAGCGTTGTCATGCCAACAAGTAAGTCTTACCTTATTCACCTGAGCCAGTTAGCTTGTCTGAGCAGCATTAGCATGGAGGACAAGAATACATAACAAGGGAAAGAAAGACAAACAGACGACTTGACACCTCTGTTCAGTCAAAACTGGAACTGAAATGTGTTGGAACAAAAAACGATGTCACGTCTTTTCTGCTCATTGTTGTCAGTTCATACTATTATGGGATAAGGGTAACTTAGATATGAACAGTCATCGAAAAAAATCATGTATTGAGTATGAAGGCCTGCAGCCTCTGACTCCATTTAAATCTGGTGTTAACTTACATTGTTCACATGTAGAAATGACATGCACATCAAATCCAGGTTTAAACTCCTAAGACGCAGTGAAGATCTGATCAAACTAGCTCAGCTCATCAACAACAAAGTGGAAATGCAATATGTGTCTAATCCACATATAACAACTATGGAAACAGAAATATAAATTATTATAATATATAAATAAATATTATAAATTAGATGCATTTAACTCAATCAAACATGTGTGGTGTACATTGCCTTTCGTTCTGGAGCCCTGGCTGTTCCACTTCCATGCCGGAGCTGTGCCGCATCTGGTGGACATTTGGCTTTAGGGTTGGAAGTCTGCAGGTGGCTTCCTCATAAGTAGTGTTCTACCAAACTCAGGGTGTAGGTATTATGTACACTGATATTTTATGTTAGGATTCTTGCCATCTAGGGTTAGGTTTAGCCTATGGTCAGGGTTACATAGTCTGTAGAGATGCACCAAATAGGCTAACCTAACCTCCCCCCAAAATGTCATTTTTAGCCCGCGACAGCAGGGTCTCTACGGATGGTATTGTCGGTTGGTCGGTCAGACGGTCAGTTGGTCGCTGTGTTCACCACTTTATGGCTTGTAGCACCCAATAATGTAATAATTTCCTGAAAATGTAATAACGCCTGAAAATGTAATAAAACCCAATAATGTAATAACTTGACCAATAATGTAATAAAATGTCCTGACTGATATTGTAATAACATTTTACTGATAATGTAATACCGTTCAATATAATAAAACCCCAATAATGTAATAACTTGACCAATAATGTAATAAAATGTCCTGACTGATACTGTAATACCATTTTTGCCGATAATGTAATACCTTTCAGGTGGGTCATTTTTTTTTTCAAAACTGATGATGTTCATTTTCAGTCTAAAGTTCTATATTATTTTTTTTTTTAAGAATTTAAGAATGTTATATACATTGGATTTCAAATGAAAGAATGAGTATTAGGTTAAAGTGCAGACTTTGAGCACCATACAGCCATATGCACATGGGCAGAAACTCAGGGACATGCAGCTACATCCTGGTCTTATTGAGTGGGTGATGGACCTCCTCCTTGGGAGACCATTCCAGGTCAGATAAGCTTCTGAGCAGCACTGGGGAGCCAGGTAACTGTTCCCTAAACCTTCCTCTTCACTCTCTATACCACAGATTTCCAACAATACACTGCCTCATGAAAACAACCACAATCCAACGAAACAACTTTCGGTAACACTTCATTTGAAGGGGGTATACATAAGCATTCATAACACCTACATACGCTCTACATGACACCTGACATAAACAGACATAACCAGTCATAAATGTTTGTTCCACATGGTCATAAAGGGTTATTATGTCACTTTCAATGTCAAATTGACATCATCCTCTATGTCAAGTGACATAGTGGTCAGTTGACATATACTGTCATACTGATATGTTATGACACTTTCTGCTTCAAAATGACATAGTACTTTATGACAATTGACATTGTCGTTCTCCGTGTTCCTCATTAAGTCAAAATAATATAACGAACAGCCAATCATTTTGGCCACTAGGTGGAGCTCTAGTGGAGCTAAACTGAGATCGTTGTTGAGGAGAGTAGTTGAGGAGAAGTTACTGTAGCCTAAATGGCTGTTTCGATTGGATTGACTTGCCCTGTCATGTCATGTTGAGTTCAACATTCTGTTCTGTGGGATATTGTAACGAAATAAACATATAAAACAAGTATGGTTAAGTTTGGCTTCTTTACTCAACGTAGCATATTCATAGAATTAAATCTGTTCCTGTCTCTACCACGTAATATTGACAGGCGCTCAGCAGTTGTGTTCTTTTCCCGCCGCTCAGCAGTTGTGTTCTTTTCCCGCGCTTACCAAAACAATTAGGCTGTAGGCTCACAGAAATTTGACAGTACCATTCTCAACGCAAAGTGATGCTAACTTTGCCTTATCAGGAAATAAATCACCAGGGGTGTAAAAAGTACCCAGAAATTATACTTAAGTTAAAGCAGTGGTTCTCAAACTTTTTTGGTCAGGCCACCCCTTTAAAACTAGAAAATCTGTGATTGGATCCCCCCATCATAATCCGTGGGGGTGCAGTTGAGTAAAAGTAAAAAAGTTTCTACTTTTTACAAATCTTCTGATGGTGTCCAATCTAAGATCCACTCTGGTGGACGACCAATCAGCATGGGTATGGGCAGGTTCATTTCCCATTGATAGGGATTTTAGTTTAATGCATCTTTGCCTGATAACAACGTACCACTTGCCATCTGTTGTAAATTTCAAATTCTACATAAAGCCTAGAGTTTACCATACATTAAATGATTTCCATGCATGAAATATAAAAATAAACATAAAAATGTTATTACAGTATCAGTCAGGACATTTTATTACATTATTGGTCAAGTTATTACATTATTGGGTTTTATTATATTTTCGATCAAGTTAAGTGCAAATTTTATTACATTTTCAGGCATTATTACATTTTCAGGAAATTATTACATTATTGGGTGCTACAGGACTCTATTTACTTTAATGCTTTATTTCATAAATGGGAAGGTATTATCAGTTGTGACAAAAAGCAGCAGACTGTGGTTGAACCCAGTGTGAGTGTGAAGCAGAGTGGAGCTCACTCAGCCTTTCCTGGATCAATAAAGGTTTAAAGAACAACAGTAATATGAAAGTTTAAAAAATCATCCTTCAGTTCTGTGGTAACACAGCAGTTTTTTAACCCGTTTAGAAATCTCCTGCGTCTTCAGCCCGTAAACCATCGGGTTGAACAGGGTTGTGATGATGACGATCAAAACAGACATGACGCCAGGAACGGCGACGTCTACGTCGGCCTGCAGCCGGCTGTGGACAATCTCGAACATGGTGGTGACGGAGTAGTTGATGAAGACGAGGAGGTGAGGCAGGCAGGTCTGCACCGCCTTCCCTCTGATGGAGCCGGACTGCCGCAGGCAGACCAGCAGGATCCGGCCGTATGAAAACACAACGAACACTATCGGCAAAAACACGATCATTGCGTTGCACAGCAAGCCGTACACGTTGTTCACCAGCGTGCTCCCGCAGCTCAGCTTCACAAAGGAGTAGATGTTGCAGTAGAGTCTGTCCAGTTGAAACCCGCAGAGCCGCAGCCGGCCGGCCAGCAGCACCGCCCCCGCCACCAGGCCGGCCGGCAGTAGCCAGGCCAGCAGCAGCAGCGCCGCTACGGCTGAGGGTGACACCAGCGTGGCGTACCGCAACGGCTCGCAGATGGAAACGTAGCGGTCAAAGGCCATGACTGACAGCAGCGTGAAGCCGGACCCGCCCAGGGAGTAGACGAAAAACGCCTGACAGAGGCAGGCGGAGCGTGAGACGACGGGACGCTCGGACAGGAAGTCAGAGAGCAGTTTGGGGTAGATGGTGGTGCTCGCGGCAAGCGAGTTCAGCAGCAGAGCAGCAATGAAGACATACATGGGCTTGTGGAGGCTCCGCTCGGAGCAGATGAGGAAGACAATGAGGGAGTCTGTGAAGGAGATGAAGATGTAAACTGTCAGGAACATGAAGAAGAAGAGATATCGGAGTTTGTCGAATCCGGCGTGACCTGCCAGAGTCAGATAGGTCTCATTAAACCCCTCCGCCATCCTGGATGTCTTCATGTCCGAGAAATATTAGACTCAAACAACAGGAGCAGAGGTGCAAACATGAAACATGCAGGAATATTACATCAGTAAACACACTGTCTTTATTAAAAACACTGTGGATCAGTTATGAACGGTAAAGGCTGACATTTCAGCCATGGAGCCTGAAAAAGTAGATTGTTATCTTTTGTAAGGAATGACAACAACAGAGACATGAACATTTTCATCTAAAATGAATTCAACAAGATGAACGTTGAGTAGAAAAAGTGGATCAGACATTTCAAATCATCCTGTGTGAATGTTTCAAACACTTTCACACAACTGCTCAGTGTTTCCTCTGAGCAGACGCTGATCCGTCTGTCAACAGTCAACTGGTTTTATCCCACAGTTTCCATCCTCCATGGATCTCATTAGATACTCAACCAGCAACTGACAACAACAGCAACTTTATTCCCAACAGTTTCCTCATCATCACAGTTTGAAGTTTGCCCAATCTTGGAACCCATCGTCTATCCGTCTGACGACAATTAGTCTCTGGGGGCGACAGCCAATATTTCGGGGTTTCCGGTGTAGCCAGCGGACATCCGGGCCAAGACTTCCTCTTCCGTGCGCCAGTCATTGTTTACAGTCCGACACGAGACGCGAGAATGGAGTTTGAGTTGAGAGACGATGTCTATGACAGGATTGTTTCACAAGTTTTTTAGGTCCAGACGACATTTCGGCTAATCTCTATAAACAGATATCTGCATATGAGACGTCGTCTCTCAACTCCAACTCCATTCTCGTGTCTCAAGTTGCTAGTCGGACTGTAAACAATGACCGGCGCACGGAAGAGGAAGTCTTGGCCCGGATGTCCGCTGGCTACACCGGAAACCCCCAAATATTGGCCGTCGCCCCCAGAGTCTAATCGTCGTCAGACGGATAGACGATGGGTTCCGAGATTGACGTTATCAAGCCTGAGAATTTGGAAAATGCGTTTCCCCAAGTTGCAGGCAATACAGACACGGAACATTTTGTGAAATGAGTCTTAAAGGAATAGTTCACCCAAAAATGAAAATTCTGTCATCATCTCCCCCCCCTCATGCCAGTTGAAACACAGGTGAAGTTTGTCCATATAACACACAGGGAGGTTGCCAGCACAACTCCATAGCAGCCTTCTCCAAAACAACTGAAGTCAGTGGGGACCAGTTCTTCAGAGTTCCAAAAAGACCTACAGTATATTTACACCATAATTTTGTGCAAATCTTAACTAAAGCTGATTGATTTGCAACAAATAATGGTGTATAGGTCTTTCTATTCACAGTGTGATTGTTTGGCTGTTTTTGATTTGGAACTCTAAAGAACAGGTCCCCATTGATTTCAGCTGTTTTGGAGATTTGTTGTGCTGGCAGCCTCCCTGTGTGTTATATGGACTAACAAATTTCACCTGTGTTTCATTTGGCATGAGGATGAGTAGATGATGACAGAATTTTCATTTTTGGGTGAACTATTCCTTTAAGTGTGAACCTGAGATCATGATGCTCTCCCCGCATCATCTGCCGATTTTGCAGCTGAATAGAGAGCCACTGGCGTCACAGGCCGTCACCTATCACTCAGGACGCTCCTGTCTGTGTGAGGCCCCTTGTGTCAGCATGCTGTCCTCATGTAGGGTTAACGGACCATAGACAGTGAATGGTCTGCTGGCTGATAGCTAGTGTTCCACCAAAATGTCCAGGGTGAGGCTTAGGGTTGGAGGTCGGGTTAGGTTTGTCCAGTGTGGTTGTCCCATCGCCTTGTCTAGGGGTTAAAAACTATATACAGCAGGACAAGAACACATTATTTGCTATTGTGCGGGTATACTGTTTTCATGGCTCCAAGAGCTTTGCAGGTGGCTTCCCCATCCGTAGTGTTCTTCCAAACTCAGGCAGAACATGCAAAGTTATGTTAAATAGCAGGTATTATGTACACTGACATTTTATGTTCGGTTCTTGCCATCTAGGGTTAGGTTTAGGCTAAGGTCAGGGTTACATAGTCTGTAGAGATGCACCAAATAGGCTAACCTAACCTCCCTCCAAAATGTCATTTTTTTATATTTTGCAAACAACTTGGACAGCCATCCTGCTCACAGAGGGTACCTGTTATTTTGTGGGAAAATCTTCTGGCCTCAGCGAGTGGCTCAAAGTCCAGTGTAAGGAGGAATGGGGTGAGGGGGCGTCCCTGCCTCGCTCCTCTCCCTAGGGGGAAAGTCAGACAGCGCCTGCCATCGACCGGTACGCTGGCCATTGGTGAGCGGTACAGAGTAGAGGTCTGAGTGGGGGGCAGGGCGGGGTGAGGGGATGGCTGCCCGCAGGTGTCACCAAACCTGCAACAGATGTTAGTGGTGTGTGTTTTCTGGCTGCGGGCGGGCAGTCACGCTTTTAAGCTGCCCGCTGGATAATGTCACTGTTTGTGCGCCGTTACATGCCACACATGCACCAAATAGCTATTTGGCACAGTTAGGCTAATGGCAGAAAACAGAGCAGAATTATTTTTTTCAATGAAAACTTTTCTCAGAATTCTGAGATAATTATCTCATTAATTCAGAAAAACAGACCATTTAAAAAAAAAAAATAAATTCTGCTCTGTTTTTCTGAGATAATTATCTTGTTAATTCAGAAAAACAGGGCACATTTTTTTCTCTCAAGAGAATGCATTACGCTTCCGTACAAATCAACGGGAGCAATCATAAATAAACAGGCCTGTGCAGACCTCTAGTACAGAAGTCTAACCCACTTAATAAAATTGGTGCCAAACCTAAATCTGTCTAAAGCACAAATACAAAGTGCCACTTGATCAAACAAACAATCAAATGCCTTCATGAAGAAAACCATGGGAAACATGGGATAGCAGCCCTGAGACCAAGTCTTACTGTTTCCTGGATTTTTGGACAATTCCCCATTGGTTCATAGAATATAAACGTCTCCTTTGAATAAATCCCATTTGATCCGGATTAATGAGTGAAGGTAAAAAGTTTTCCAGCCGTCTGGAGATCAGCTTTGCTAGTATGTTACTTTTACTGTTATACGGCTTATGGGTCTGTAAGAACCACAATGTTCAGAGGGTTTGTTTTTCTTGAGGATTAGAGATATATTTCATTTCATTTCATATTTCAGATTAGAGATACAGTATATTTCATTCGGTAACACTTTACAATAAGGGTCACTAAGTTAAGGGTAAGTTAATGCTTAATAAAGGTTAGTTAATGCTTAATAAGCATTAAGTAACCCTTAATTAACAGTTAACTAATGTGTAATTTACTAATGGTGTTCATGTTAACTAAGGTATTAATTTATACATTATTTCATAGTTTATAAAGATGACTATTAAATAATGTATAAATTAATACCTTCAGCATTAACTAACCCTTAACTTAGTGACCCTTATTGTAAAGTGTTACCTTTCATTCCATATTTGCCAGGTGCAAGATTCCAGGACACCATCTGCTGCCAGAACCTCTGAAAGCTTCAGCTCCATTGGCTCTGGAAGAACAGCGCCCTCTTCCTGTTTTCTGGCGTAACGCAATCCAGCAGATTTCCCTCCAAATCCACCAGGTGGAGAAACAATGGGAATCTTTTACCATCATTATACTGATGTCTGTGCTGATGATTTATTTATGTCATATTTAAGATTCTCAGAGTTGAGGTTAAACTTCAGTTAAATCCATTCAAAATGTAGATAAACCATTGAAGTTATTAGAAGTCTTAATAGGACTTAATATTGATACCAGACTTTAATTTGGGCAAATTTAACTGTTTGTCTGTTATTCAGTACTACCAATATGTGACAGCTAAACATGTAGTTTGGTTGTAAATATTGCAGAAAACAAAGCTCTATTTTAGTTACAATGCTTTAGGAAAATGCTTTACTTTCCATCTGTGAGTAAAACTTTTAGACAACATTATGTGAATACACCCCAAGTTCAGAGATCACAGAGAAAGAAAACAGTACAACCAACATTTAAATAAAATAAAAACTAGAAATAAATTCCAGCTTGCATCTCTAATGAGCGCTGGCCTCTTTGTTTTGGTCAGAGGCTGCTGCTCCCTCAGGTGGATCAGCAGCAGTGACCCGACCGTCCTGGGAGCAAAGAGACGGTGTGGATTAATGACCTGTTTACAGTCTTATTAGACTTTATTAACGAGCTCGTCAGGACTTAACGAGCTGCTCTCAGGTGGGCTCATTATCTCAGCTGTTACACATTCAACAGAAGTGACCAGTTGTTTTGAACCACCGGTGGCGTCAGGGCAGAATGATCCTCTGTGGAATTAAACCTTTCAGATTCTTAGCTTTGATGATTAAAGTTAATTGTTTTGCAAGTCTATACATTTACAACATTGATGATTGACTGATATAATAAATTCAACTTCAACTTCAAGATTATAAAAAAAAATAAAGATTAAATCTTGGGTCTTTTTCGTGTTGCCCAAGTGTTAAAGGAGTCCAGAAACCTTCTTTAGGCCCACAGGTCATTTTTCTGCTGTAGATTCTATTTAAAAAGTCAAAACAAATGTGATTTGCTGAGGGAAGAAACACAAAAGTTCAGTAATGATCAAATTCCATGTCAGCAATAGCTGTGTTCAGTCCTGCTGGGCTGGAGAGGGCTAAGACATAAAAAAAATAAATAAAATAAACTAAACCTCCACAATGAAAAATAAAAAGGAGTGTTTGCTCTTCAGGAACCTTCATGAACAGGCGAGCTGATGCGCTAGTGCTCCTTATTAACATGTAGATAGGCATTTTGCATATAATTACTGTTCAAACATCAATGACTTGTGGATTTGGTCATGAAAATTAGGCTTTGCGATCAACTCGAAGCATCTCGCAGTATGAAGCAAACGCAAACAAAACATTTGAAAAGGTAATTTTAACTGCAATATGATTACACTTGTTTAACAGTGTAATCATACTGCAGTTAAATGATTACACTGTTAAACAGGCGTGTCGAGTCAGACTGACTTCCACTGTGGCAGCTGTTAATGTGAGTTGCTAGTATCTTTCTTCTCTTGCCTTGAAACAGGTCAGAGGTCGCTGTGTTCCAGGAAAACTCACAAAATCAGCCGCTCATTGCTTTAATATGCTAGTTTGTCAGAAAAATAAACCTGGAAGACCAACGATAAACAAACACGGCTATCCTGCAGCTTAACAGGCTAATTTAACAAACATGATGGTTAGTCTGCTAAATGCAAACTTCTAATAAAGCTGCATGTGTAAAGTAATTGTTTTCTTACTGTTGACTGACACTAAATCCTGACTTTTGTTGCATGTTGTCCCTCCGTTTCGTATTTCCTCTCATGTCCTGCAGCGCACTCTGCAATAAAAGCCTAGAAAACAATCTTCCAGTCAGCACAACACACAGCAGACAGCCTCTTCATTTTGTGATAAAAATTTATTTATTATCCGTGAGTAACTACAGCTGTAGTGTTCTCCATACATGTCATCTGCAGTTCGTCAAACTGATATATATTTATAAAAATTAGAGAAATATAATCTACATACATCTAATACAAAAACAAAACAATCTAGGTGTGATAGTTCACTGGTTGGTTTTAGCGTTGGGGAGTTGTAATACGTGAAAATTAAGTGCTGGCGAGAAGATCTCAAAGAAGACGGATGCTCAAATGATAATATCATTATTATAAATCTGTGCTTTAAATAAGTCTAAAAAATAAAACATTCTTAAAAACAACCACCAAACAGGCCCAGGTAAATTTAACAAAGAAACAAGGCGTAATGCAGATGAGGTCACACACAAACACACACCCGTGAAGTTTTAAATTTGGTTTTCTTTGGTTTGGTTGAAAACAGCAGTCAGCCCGAAGCCTTTAAATAAATGATTAAAACACAAACAAACAGCTGGAATGTGGCAAAATGTTAAAAGATATGGTTTTAACATGGTGACGGCCACTCGGCCGCCCCAACATCTCACCGGGACACGAGACACGATTCAGTCGGTTGGTTTCTCTCCACCAGTCACACTGTGGGGAAAGTTCCTGCTCTGCTCTGAAAGATGCTCCACAAGGATTTTCATATCAATAAATCAGTCAGTTTAGTTTTGCTGGTCTGGAGAGAGACGACCAGACGACGAGAGAGAAGACCAGCAACGTGTCACTTTCATTCAAATCTGATCATGATAACTGGCGGTAATTTCAGCCACAATTTTTTAGCGCGTAATTTTTTCTTCTTCTTCTAGATGTGACATCTGTCTTCCTCCTGACATGAAACTGGTGGCATTAGACAAAATCTGTACAGGAAATTCTGCTTTTTCAGTGCAAATGTCAAGTTTTTCTTTTCTAAATGAATGTAAAATCTTGACCTGATGTATCTGGGCCAGATATTGTTTTCCTGTGTGTTTCATGAAAGGCAGAATTTGGGGAGTAATTCAGTCATTACATGTAGGCTCGACATTAACACCAGGACTAGGCAAATCTGGTTTTGATTCACTGCCAAACAATTTTCATCATGAAAACTTCAAGGACAGCTAGCAAAAAATGCCGCAAAACAACACTGGTTTTAGTTTCCACATGCATGATCAACACACAAATAAAACAAATGCACATTACAGCAGCTATGTAAACAGTGAATAAACTATCAGAGAGTTCAACATGTTCAGTTGAAGCGAACTGTTCTCACCGCTGGAATCTAAAAACCTTCAAACCTGTGGTTACCTTTAAATCAGTTGAAAAATGGCTTCTTAGTTTTGCAAGAATTGCTCATTCAATCAATGGATAACGGCGTCTGCTAGCTTATCTCGTGGCTAGCTGCTAACTGCTAACACTGCTATCAAGCTGTTTTTCCGGGCAGCCGAAGGATCAATATTGATTATTTTACCTCATAATGTGACAAATGTGAAATCAAACCCAGACTGTTAAAAGCGTGTCTGTGTCCCTTTAAGGCGTCGTAACATCATAAGGCAGCGGCGATGTTAGCTGTGAAATGTTTGTGGGCGGCCGGGCGCCGCTCAGATCAAACTGCTGTCCGAGTAAAAAAGACAGAAAGTGCCAAACAGAAGAGAAGAGCCGAGCTGAAAGATTCAACTTCAGAGGGAGAGGGTCCTAAAGACTGAAGCAGCTAGACTAAAGGCTAAAAAAGGGGGTTACTATTATAATTTATCATCATCATCATAATTGTAGTTCTGACCCTGAGCCTTATATTGACAGAGTTGGGTCACGTCAGTTTTAAGGCGTTTGGTTGTGGATGTTGCTGTTCTTGCTGTTCGTTAAAGCTGCACCGGGTCATTTCCACACGCTGGCGACCCCAAGTGGCAGCGAGAGGGAACTGTTTGAATTTGGAGGACTTCATTACCTAGAAATCCTGTGCGATAAGGTCAGTAAACAAATCTGTCCTGCTTGGTACCTAAGGAAACCAAAGATCTAACGTCGGTGAGTCCGGATTTCTCTTCTGGATTTCCCTCTTCAGTTTGGATCAGCAGGGAGAACCTGCAGCGGGGCGAGACACTCCGCTCTGCTGCCGCATCACTTCCTGTTTACCAGTCCCTCCAGGAAATCGCGATTTTGCGATCGCAATAATTCACGCAAATTCAAGAAATCTCCGCAATATTTGCGGGAGCTTGCAGTTTTGCTAAATTGCAGCAACTTTTCCGCATGAAATGGCCAAATCAACAGACCGCTTGTGATTTGGACTAATTGTCGCATTTCGTGTCGTGGTAACTTACGTCATCGCAGAGCGCATTCAGGTGGAAGATGAACAAAACCTCACCTGCCAACAAAAATGACTGCCATAGACCGTGCAAAACAAAACCAAACAAGTGCTGCAAGAATCGAGGTGAGGTGCAAAATTCAAGCTCTTGGAAGAGTTAATAGCTTAAACGGAGAGTGGGAGAGAATAGGGGGAGGCTGTGTGTGTGTGTGTGTGTGTGTGAGAGAGAGAGAGAATTTTTTTTTTCCTTTGCTTGCAATTTTTACCCATTCCCACAATTTTACCACAAAAAGAGCACATAAAACCCTCGCAATTTTTGAGAAAAGCCGCTGCAAAATCAAGCATTTTTGGCCGCAATAATCACAAAAAAACTTGAATGCGAAATCCTGGTGGGACTGATTTACACTGAGAGACGCTGCAGCTTTACAGGGAAATCTGGACTAGAGCAGCTTTAAATTCATCTTAAAGTATTTTTTTGACCTCACTGCACTCAATACTGAAGTATTTGCTGTTATTTTCCGTGTTAATTCTACAGCTTCAGCTCCTTCTGACATCGTTCTGCTTTACTGTCCAGTGACCCAACTCTCTGAATGTACGGCTCTGGTCGTCTCGGCCTTCCTCACCTCCTCCTCCTCCTCCTCCTCCTCCTCCTCCTCCTCCTCACTACCATCGTACCATCTTCACCGCTGCCTGGACTCACACAGGGAGCGCTCCTGGGTCAAATACTGTTTGCGAATACTTTTTATGGTTTGTTTTATCCTACTGAAGTGCCGGCTGGGTGGAGTTTACCGCACAGGACTGTACAGTGAGTTTAGACAACCACAGGAAAGGGTTTAAGTCGCTCTAATCTGTCTTTCAGTGAGTGGCGTCTTACTTTACCCAATTAGAACTGTCCTGTTGTGATAAACCCCGCCCACCTGGTGCTTCAAGCAGGATTAAACAAACATTAAGGCTTGTTTGCAGGTCGTTTCCAGCCCAGGTCTGATCTGTAACTCAGATCCAGGTTTGATCTGGTTTCTGCCTGTTTAGACGGACAGGGGAACGCCTCGTCTGAACTGGAGAGAGTTCCACACCAGACCTCCTCTTCCTGTGGGAATCCAGACGCACACCGCTTACTCCTCTTCCTCCTCCTCCTCCTCCTCTTCCTCCTCTCCTGCCATCACCTCCACCAGCAGCTCGGCGGTGCAGGTCGCCTCCCCCAGACTGTTGACGGCCTTCACTGTGTATTTGGCGTCATCATCACCTGAAACCTGCAGGGAGGGAAGAGAAGGATGAATAAACAAACAAACAAATGAAGACGCAAACTATGTATGAGTAAAATAATTAGTAAATAAATAAATAAGTGGATGAAGGGCACAATGGGTGAATGAACAAATGAATAAATGAAGAAACAGATGAACTTCTGCATGAGTAATTAAAAATAACGGCCGAGAAGAGGCTCCTTCGCAGTAAACAGTAATAGGTACTAAAAAATATAAACAAAAATACAAAAAATGTATAATAAAAAAACGTAAAGAGTTTCTACAGAACTCTCACTTTAGAGGCTCACCAGTATAAATAAAGGTGAAATATGAGGAAATTTAAGATAGCGAAAGCTGACTTGAAATATCAATGGATGAATAAATAAATAGCCAGAAGTAAACCAGGTAAAATATGAATATTTAATGAGCAGACCTCAGAAATGACCAGACTGCAGTTTCCGTCTTCGTCGTAGTCGATCTGGAAGTGTCGCGTCTCTTTGATCGGCTGCTCGTCTTTGTACCACACCACCTCCGGGTCTGGGTAACCTAGGAGACGAGACGAGATGAGGGGTGAGGCGGGGCGTGTGTGAGTGTGTGAGTGTGTGTGTGTGTGTGAGTGTGTGTGTCCTACCCTCTATCTTGCAGTCGAAGCGCGCGGCGCTGCCCTCCACCACCTCCACGTCTTTGATGACGGAGCTGAAGGTCGGCTTACACTCCGTCTTCTGCTCATACTCCAGACACTCCAGGAACTGGTTGTCCTCTGCACACACACACACACACACACACACACCATTATTGTTTACTTTTACTGACTGAATTAGAGTCTCCAGTTGTTTTTTCTGCTGTTTGGAATTGAATGGGAGTGAATGAGGCTGATTTAAAAATATCTTTAATTGTGGTGCAGCAGCTAGAAACAGACAGAATTAACATTAAAATAATATTCTATTCTATTCTATTCTGTTCTTACGGAAGAGGATTAGGGCCACATGTGAAACATTTATTTGAGTTCTGAGTTTAAAGTCAGAATTCTGAGAATAAAGTCAGAATTCTGAGTTTAAAGTCAGACTTCTGAGAATAAAGTCAGAATTCTGAATTTAAAGTCAGAATTCTGAGATTAAAGTCAGAATTCTGAGAAAAAAGTCAGAATTCTGAGTTTGAAGTCAGAATTCTGAGATTAAAGTCAGAATTCTGACTTTAAACTCAGAATTCTGAGAATAAAGTCAGAATTCTGACATTAAAGTCAGAACTCAAATACATTTTTCACATGTGGCCCTAATCCTCTTCCGTATGTTCTCCTCTGGCCAGCCTGACCTTCAGTGGGCGAGCCCTTCTTGGCGCTGACTCCAGCCAGCATGGCCATGGACGACAGTCTGCCGATCGCCCGCACAGCGTGGCCCGTTTTCTGACAGAGAGGAACAACCAATCAGAAGACAGACAGACACCTCCTGTACCCGCCTCCTCCGCCATGTTGGATGACACCGACTCCATTAACTAGACTATGAAAATATCACTTCAAGAGCAGATAATAAGTAATAAGTAATAAGTTTACCAGTAATTACAATAAAAACATCATGTTTTTATTATTTTGTTGTGTTGCGTCATGCTTTTCTTCTTGCGTTGTTGTATCTTTTTTGTTCTTGCATTGTTGTATCTTTTTATTGCGTTGTATGTTTATCGCATTGTCGTATCTTTTTGTTCTTGCGTTGTCGTCTTTTTTATTCTCGCATTGCCATCTTTTTATTGCGCTGACGTATCTTTTTACTCTTGCGCTGTATTTATTATTCTTGCATTGTACTTTTTTATTTCTTGTGTTGTCGTATATCTTTTTACTCTTGCGTTGTATTTTTCTTTTTTCAGTTTTCTTGTGCTGTATCTCTGACAAGATCTCGTTGACAAAATGCACTTATTGTAAGTCGCTTTGGCCAAAAGCTGCTAAACGATATGATGTAATAATGTAACGTCTTTGTTTACTTCTTTGTTGTCGTGTTGCATCGTGGTTGTATTCTGGTATTGTTGTGTTTAACGTCACGTTTTGGTTCTTGTGTCTTTTTTTTGTTTTGCGTTGTATTGTTTTGCGTTGTATTGTGTGTTGCGTCATTTTTTAATCAGTGTTGTGTTGCATAACTTTTGTTGTATTGTTGCGTTGTCAGGTTTTTATTTGTGTATTGTTGTCACGTTGCGTTGTATTTTTATTTCTCACGTGTCATGTCTTGTATTGTTGCGTTGCGTCTTTTCTGTTCTTTTGTTGTTGCGTTGCATCATGGTTTTATTCTGGTATTTCTCCTGTGTTTTGTGTTGCGTCTTTTCTTTGTTCTTGTGTCATGTCGTGTGTTTTTTTTCTTGTTGTCTCGTTGTTTCAGGTTTTTCTTCTTGTCGTCTGTGTTGCATATCTTTACTCGTGTCGTTTGTCATGTCGTGTTTTTTTTATTGTTTCGTGTTTTCGTGTCACATCGTGATATTCATTCGGTATGTTGTTGTCATGTTGCGTCACGTCTTTCATCATCTTGTTGTTGTTTACCTGCCACTTCCTCCTCAGGATGTACTTCTTCATCCTCTCCTTGGACAGTTTCTTGGCCTTCATGGTGTTTGTGTCCTGCTTCAGCCAGGGGTGTTCGAAACACTTAGCGCAGGTCAGCCGAGCCCTGGCACACACACACACACACACACACACACACACACACTTTCTTCAGCAGCTTGGCAAAGTTCTTGGGATTGCCTGAGGTCACGCCTAGATCCCTCCCTCCCTCCCTCCCTCCTTCTCCCCTCCCTCCTTACTTCATGTCTTTCTTCAGCAGGTTGGTGATGAAGTCTTTGGCGTTGTCGGAGATTTCGTCGAAGGCCTCGTCCTCGAAGTCCCAGGTGGCCGAAGTGACGTTGGAAAGAGTCTCGTTATCGTTGTCGCCCATGAAGGGAGAGAGACCGCTCACCCTGAGGGAGAGCAGAGGAGAGAGCAGAGTTTAAGAGAATAAACTGAACTGAACCACGCTAAAAGAAACCGAGCTGAAGTGAATTTAATTGAAATAAAGTCAAAAACAAGAAAAAAATTAAACAAAGGATTAGAATTAACCCTAATTAAACCAACCTAAATTGAACAAGACTAAAATTTTTACAAGATAAAGCTAATCTAAATTAAATTAGAACCTTAAAATAATTCAACAAAGTAAAGTAAAACTAAAATAAAACATAACTAGATTAAACTAAACCTTCCCATCTAGGGACAAACATTGCGAATTAGCTTCGGCTATAAATGTTATGTGACAGACTATTTTTTAAAATGTTCTCTGTCTGTGTATCTGTCCCTTCAAATACACACTGAAATAAAAAATAAAAAAATAAACTTAAACTAAACTAAACCACTTCATAAAACTAAAACATAACTAGATTTAATGAAACTAAAACCTAACTAGATTTAATTAAAGTGCTTATTGATTAAAGGGTTAGGGTTAAAGTAAACTAAACTAAAACTCTACATGATTAAAGTTTAAATTACTAATTAATTAGTAACTGAACTAAACTAAATCCTACTCACAGGATGCAGCAGATGACTCTTTGTCAGAAAGGTAAATTTAAACTAAGCTAAGCTAAATATCCGTCCAGGTTTATCATCATGACTCACAGGATGTAGCAGATGACTCCTATACTCCACATGTCAGTCGGATAGCTGATGGCTTCGTAGTTGATCACCTCCGGAGCCACGAACTCTGGAGTCCCGAACAAAACCTTAAGGGTTCCCGCATTTTCTGTAGGGGGAAGACAGGAGGAAGAGATGAGTCTGGGTTCTACAGGGCAAAAGAAAGACTTTCAGTTCAGTCCAAATAAAACACCAATAACCTGTAAACTCAACAACAAGCTGAAGGGACGGAGGATTCTGCTGGCTCGAAACAGCCGGGCTGGAAAAAGAACCAATATATCTTACTCAGGTAGGTTTGGCACGTAGATCATTTAAAATGTACTAAGAGTAAAAGTTACTCTTTTTAGAAAAGAGTTGTTAGGTTTGTTAGATCTTTTCAATGTGATTCTACGAGTTCAAACTAGATTCTTTTAATAGGAAAAAGACTCCACTCTTCTCTTCTCTGCTGATGCTACAACAGTGTTACTCTGTAATGGATGTGATTTAAAATGTTGTGAAGTACAATACCCCTTCACTACCATTCAAAGGTTTGGACACACCACATTTTTTTTAATTCTTACTATGTTTCACATTTTAGAATAACAGTAAAGACTCAAAACTATGAAATAACACCAACAAAGCGTTAAATAAATCAAAACTATCTTATATTTTAGATTCTTTGCCTTGATGGAAAGGCAAAGGCTTTGGAAAGAAATTCATATATAGGATCAACTTCACTATTTATGTTTGTCTAAGAAACTTATTTCAAGCATTTAAGCAGAAGCCTGAATGGATTTAAGAGAATGAAACACAGAACATTCAGGCAGGAGTCGGACTGCTGACTGGGAGTGAAGTTTTCAGTGGAAGTGAATGAGAGGTGAAGCACATTTTCTCAGTCTGACCGCCTTCACCCCAGTCTGCAGGCTGACTGGCCGGGTCGCCCCGTTGCATGCTGGTACCTAGTCGCCTGGCCAGGCCGAAGTCGATGAGTTTGATCTTGCTGCCGGTCTTGTTGACGCACATGATGTTCTCGGGCTTCAGGTCCAGGTGGACGATGCCCTGCTTGTGGATGAAGCTGACGCCGTCCACGATCTGCAGCATGTATTTAATCACCTCCCTCTCCGTCAGCTCGAAGTCCTCATCGATGATCCGCTCAAACAGCTCGCCGCCCGAGATCCTGCACACACACACACACACACACACACACACATACACTGATTACATTCGCTCCCTAACCCCCGAACCTTAACCCTAACCTGCACCTGATTCAACTTTAAACCAAATCCTAATCCTGAACCCCTTGAAGTAATCAGTGGCAAAACACCCTCACTGTGGAGGATTTTCCTCCTCTTTCTGGACATTTTGTCTTCGTAAATACAAGAACACACACACACACACACACACATACATTTAATTTTGGCTCCCTAAGCCCCGAACCCTAATCCTAACCTAAACCTAAACCTAATTCTAATCTTAACCCTAAACCCAAATCCTTAAAGAAGGAAACAGCAGTAGAACATCCTCTCTTTGGAGGATTTTCCTCTTCTTTCTATCCTTGTGAGGACATTTGGTACTCAGAAGTATAGAAGAACACACACACACACACACACACACACACACACACACACACACACACACACACTCAGTCAATACAGCATGGATGCATCAAATTTATAGAGTTATATTTAAAAAATGCCGCCTGTGAAGCTGTACAACAGAGCGGTGAACGGACTGAACCTGTCCAGAAGTGTTTGGACAGTATTTTGTTGTATTTCTTAATATGAGGAAATATAAAAAAGTCTCTCCGCATGTTTTGACATGAGAGGAATATCTCTGCAGTTTGAGTCTGAGTTTCAGTGAGGAATGCTAACAAGCCATTTTAGGGAAACCAAAGGACAGATGGAGGAACTTTCAGTCTGGCCAAGACAAACAAAACAGATTCAATTCAAACTGTTATCCCTTTAAGAAGGTAAAATATTATTTCTGTGAGAAGATAAAATGTTATCTCTCTCAGAAGGTAAAATATATTTTCCTGTTCAGAAGATAAAAAGCCGTTGGGACAGATGGAAATCCCCCTGCATGTGGGTCCGGTCTGTTGGTCCGTCTGTCCATCATTCCCTCCAGCTCTATAATTAGCAGAGAGGAAATAGCCGATCTCACATTCCTCACATAGTTGGCCGGGAAATTATTTTCCAAAGACCCCAAAACCAACAACGTCTGCATCTGGGTTTCCAGGTTCCAGCCTCAAACTGAGAAGAAGACTGAGACTGAGACTGAAGACTGAGACTGAGACTGAAGACTGAGACTGAAGACTGATGGCGACCTTACACCAAAGGACTTTTCAAGCAATTTCACTGTTGCAGACAAATTCCCAATGTCGGAAATAAAATCATGAGAGTTTTGCTGGAGTTGTTGCGCGCTCCCGTCATCTCCATCGTTTGGTGTAAGGTCAGAAAACTCAGTCCCAGCTGTCTTAAGTCTTTTTCTTGTCTTAGCGTTCCGATAAAATCAAACATGTTTAATATTATCGGAAGTCTTTAGTCTTGGCTCATGCAAATAGTGAAGTTCAATGACGTTGAACGTTGTCAATAGTTGCGCTCTCTCCGAAGGAAAAAAAGATAGCTACTGTAATGTTTGCTATTAGCCTACGAGCTAACCGTACGTTTCAGCTGAAGATCGCTAGCTTCAATCATATAAATCTGGCTGCAGTGCTCCCTCTCTCCCTTTCTCTCATACATACACGTGTGTGTGTGTGTGTGTGTGTGTGTGTGTGTGTGTGTGTGTGTGTGTGTAGGAGGGGGATTTACTTTGTAGAGGTGTTCACAAGTCAGTCCATGTTTACAATCTATTGGAAAACTCTGAATAGTAGGGGAAGCCCTTTTCAAAGTCTTCTAGTGTATGGTAGGCATAAGAAGAAGACTGAAGACTGAGAAGAAGACTGAGACTGAAGACTGAGACTGAGATGAAGACTGAGACTGAAGACTGAAGACTGAGAAGAAGACTGAGACTGAGACTGAGATGAAGACTGAGACTGAAGACTGAAGACTGAGAAGAAGACTGAGACTGAAGCAGCGTCTCATTACTGTCTGATGGGACAAATTATGAAACTGAAACTGATCAGACGGGCCAAACAATTTCAATTTCCAATTTCGGATCCAAGCTCTTTAGCATTCATATAAAAACAGCTTGAATCCTCTTTTAGGTTCTAGTTTAGCAAACAAACACGGCTGTGATTATCTTCAGCACTCGGCCTGCTGATACACTGGACAACAGCACTCCCTCTCATGTGATATATATAACTGCATTAATAAAAAGATGAACTAATGTTAAATGCACATGAACAACTGCATTCATTAATGTTATACATGTTTGTTAATAACTGTTTACTAACATGAATTAAGTATGAACAGTGACATTACAAGCATTACCTAACGTGAATAGTGTATTATTCATGTCATTTCCTATAGTTAAGTGTAAACTGACATGAAGAATAACACACTATTCACATTAGATAACGCTTGTTGTGACTTATTCACTTTAGTTAATGTCAAGATGTTCCAGTACAACATGAAGAGTTTGGGTTTCAGTTTAGACAAAACATTGGCATTAATAAACATGTAGAATAGCATTACTTAATGCAGATGTTCATGTGCATTTAACATTAACTAATCTTTGTTAATGCTGTTATTCATGTTTAATTCATGTTAGTAAATGCATTAGTTAATGTTAGTTAATGAACACTTAACGTAAAGTGTTACCAATATACTATATACTAGAACATAATGATAAAACAATTGCACTTGAGTTTGTAAAACACTTTTTAAACGTACTCACTAAAATGGGCAACAGTTACATAAGCTTAGACTCTGAAAATAAATATGATTAATATTCCAAATTAAAAACGGCTGCAGTAATCTTCGTCAGGGTTTTTAATACTGAAGCTTGGCCAATTGTTCTCCAAGACAAGCTGAATATTTTGCATTCCTCTTCCTCCCTAAAACAAATAAAATGGCTGACGAATGATGAAGTTCAGATCAGGTCATGTTTAGTTTTGTACATTCATCTAGTTTGAAGTTAAGAAAACAGCAATAAAATCAGCTGCTTGTAGGAAATCAGAGACCTCCGTGCAAGACACTGAACCCCAGCTGACCTCTGACCTCTGACCCCTGACCAGGTAAGCAGCACCTACATCTCCAGCACCATGACGATGTCGGACTTTCCCTCGAAGGCGTCGATGCACTGCACCAGTTTGGGGTGGTGCAGGCTGTTCATGATGCCGATCTCCTGCCGCACGTTCTCCTTCTCCTTGGCGGAGTAAGCCTTGATGAACTTCCCCGCCCAGACCTTCTTGGTCGCCTTCTCCACCAGCTTGAACACCTGGCCGAACTTTCCCCTAGGAGACCCAACACACCCAAACTTTAGACACTTTATACTCACAAGGCTGGAGTCGACTCTCTCGCTTCGGTTTGAAATCTAACTCGAAGGAACTCTCCGCCAACGCTGAACAATCCTCCAACTTGCTGACATCATTGAACACATCATTCCTGTCACTTCCATTTTTAAGTTAATTGACATCCTGACTCTGCAAACTCCCTTTAGGATCTGGAATCAAGTCTCTATCAAGTCAATATTTACATTGTCAAGGTAAATTGCCCCTGATACAATCTGGGAACCCATCGTCTGTCGGTCTGAGGACGATTAGACTCTGGGGGCGACGGTCAATATTTGGGGGTTTCCGGTGTAGCCAGCGGACATCTGGGCCAAGACTTCCTCTTCCGTGTGCCGGTCATTGTTTACAGTCCGATTAGCAACTTGAGACACGAGAATGGAGTTGGAGTTGAGAGACGACATCTCATATGCAATGTTGGGAATACCGCGTTACTGTAATTCCATTACTTTTGGCGGTAACTAGTAATGTAACTAATTACTTTTTCAAATTAAATAACGCAATTACAATTACTGAAATTTAAATGGACTCGTTACTCGTTACTTTACGTGAAAATAGCGGACAACTTCAGAGGATTATCCGGTTTACGATCATCGGACATTACGGACATTATTTTTCCCTCCTCGAGATAAAGGACAAAAACATAGTGGTGAGCTGTAGTCTATGTGCAGGTTGATAGATAAATTTGACAGTTGTCTTGTCCCACACTGTGCCACAGCAACATTAAAATAACATAGCTATGTGTGCATTAATAAGAGAATTGAAGCAGATATTTAAAAGTAAGACAAAAGTTACTTTCCCTAGTAACTAATTACTTGTATTATGCAGTAATTGGTAAAGTAATTCAATTACTTTTTGAGAGCAGTAACTAGTAACTAATTACTAATTTTCAGTAACTTGCCCAACACTGCTCATATGCAGATATCTGTTTATAGAGATTAGCCGAAATGTCGTCTGGACCTAAAAAACGTTTGAAACAATCCGGTCGTAGACGTCGTCTCTCAACTCCAACTCCATTCTTGCGTCTCAAGTTGCTAATCGGACTGTAAACAATGACCGGCGCACGGAAGAGGAAGTCTTGGCCCGGATGTCTGCTGGCTACACCGGAAACCCCCAAATATTGGCCGTCGCCCCCAGAGTCTAATCGTCGTCAGACCGATAGACGATGGGTTCAGAGATTGTCCCTGATATAATCAATAACCATCCTGATCAATTTCAGTCACAGCATTCTGCTGTAGATCCGCACATAGTTTGTTTGTTGACAAATGTACTTATTATAAGTTGCTTTGGACATAAGCGTCTGCTAAATGACATGATGTAATGTAATAATATAGTTTACAGCAACAGAAAGGCATCATGGGTAGAGCGTCTTACGTTCCCAGCCTCTCCTCCACGTCATACAGATCTTTAACCTTCGTGTCCATCCTGACCGTCACGTCTCTGTAGTCCGGATCCTTCTCCGAGTCTGAGGGGTCAGAGGTCAGAGGTCAGAGCTACTGGGTGGGATGAACGGCCTTCAGTGTGTTGAGTTGTGTTCTTTTGTTGCATTATGTGTTGTGTTGTGTTTTGTGTCGTGAACTTGACATGTTGTGCTTCCTTCTTGGATTGTATGAATTTGGTTTGTATTGCGTTCCACCATTGTGTTGTGTTGTTGCATTGTTGTCTACCTGACATGTTGTGTGTCCTTGCTGCTCTGTGTGGATTTAGTTCAGGTTGTGAGTCCTGATGCAGCAGATCAGATCAGATCAGATCAGATCAGATTAGTTCAGATCAGATGAAACTGACTAATAAAACAGCAGCTTACCTTCATCCTCCTCCTCTGCCTCCTCCTCATGGTTCTCTGTTGGACATCACACAGCAGACAGTCAGGTTTAAACGTCTGTATGAGTTCATTCTGTATTTGCAGTTATTATTTCATTATTCTGACATCTTTTCTCCAGTGATTCTTTTAATTATTCTCTCACGTTTCCTTCCACCAGTTTTAATCAGTGTTTTCTAAAAGCCTCCACCAGGTGCCACCAGGTTTCCTCTCTGCTGCGTGTGTTCACCATGTCTGCAGCTCTACTCTGTTTAGTTCCGTTTACTGTAGCTTACTTTAGTTTACTTTAATTTACTTTAGTTTACTTCAGTTAAATTGTTCGTTTACCCACCATCATCCTCCACCAGGCCCACAGTAACGGGTTGGGACTCGGCGCTCGGCTCTCCCACTCCGTAGATGTTCACCGCCCGAACACGAAACTTATACTGACGCTCTGGAAGAAGGTTCTGGAGAGACGGACAGAAACTTTATTGATACCTTACTGACAAAAGGACAGATTCCCAAGTGACTCCTGAGGGGGATGAGAGTGGAGATGCAACAGTCACATGAAATATCTGGATTTTGACATTTTAAATCCCAGTTTTTCTTCAGCAGAGTCTGAAAGTTTCTCCATCTGTCTTCCTGAAATATTAATTATTAACATCGAGCTGACTGGCGAAGAAAAATAACAACTCAGACTGAAAAAGTCAAGGTTTCCCTCCATCAGTCTCCAGATTACTGTTGTGACCCAACTGCCACCTGAATACTGCAATCTGCTTTAAGTAAACTAACACGGTATCTACCTGGACATTGTAGGAGTGTTCAGTATCTACCTGGACTTTGAGTGTTCAGTATCTACCTGGACGTTATAGGAGTGTTCAGTATCTACCTGGACTTTGAGTGTTCAGTATCTACCTGGACGTTATAGGAGTGTTCAGTATCTACCTGGACTTTGAGTGTTCAGTATCTACCTGGACGTTGTAGGAGTGTTACAGTATCTACCTGGACGTTGAGTGTTCAGTATCTACCTGGACGTTGTAGGAGTGTTCAGTATCTACCTGGACGTTGTAGGAGTGTTCAGTATCTACCTGGACGATGTTGGAGTGTTCAGTATCTACCTGGACGTTGTACGAGTGTTCAGTATCTACCTGGACATTGGAGGAGTGTTCAGTATCTACCTGGACGTTGTACGAGTGTTCAGTACCTACCTGGACATTGTTGGAGTGTTCAGTATCTACCTGGACGTTGTAGGAGTGTTCAGTATCTACCTGGACTTTGGAGGAGTGTTCAGTATCTACCTGGACATTGGAGGAGTGTTCACTATCTGCCTGGATGTTGTAGGAGTGTTCAGTATCTACCTGGACTTTGAGTGTTCAGTATCTACCTGGACTTTGGAGGAGTGTTCAGTATCTACCTGGACATTGGAGGAGTGTTCACTATCTGCCTGGATGTTGTAGGAGTGTTCAGTATCTACCTGGACTTTGAGTGTTCAGTATCTACCTGGACTTTGAGTGTTCAGTATCTACCTGGACATTGTAGGAGTGTTAGAGTATCTACCTGGACGTTGTAGGAGTGTTCAATATCTACTTGGACGTTGTAGGAGTGTTCAGTATCTACCTGGACGTTGTTGGAGTGTTCAGTATCTACCTGGACATTGTAGGAGTGTTCAGTATCTACCTGGACGTTGTAGGTGTGTTCAGTATCTACCTGGACGTTGTAGGAGTGTTCAGTATCTACCTGAACGTTGTAGGACGTGCTGTTGCAGGACACCAGGTCTTTCCACTGCTGCTCCACAGAGTCCCAGATCTCCAGGTTGTAGGACTGGACGGCGCTGCCTCCGTCGTACGTCGGGCCGTACCAGGACAGGGTGAGGGTGGAGCGCCGGATGTCCGACGCTGCGGGGACTTTGGCCGGAGGGTCCGGCTTGTCTGGGGGCAAATGATTCATTGATTCATTAATTGTTGGTTCAGGGTTCCTACACATTTTCAATTAAAAAATTCCATACTTTTTCTAGACCTTGATTTGTTTTTAATTGATTTTGTCTGGTGTTCAATATGATTTACGCAGATAGACATCTTGCCCCTGCTAACTAGGTCATATCACTGTATAGATGAAGATTGTTCTTCACAGCGACAAATATCAGAATATGTGAGATGATTGGCAGGGTTCCTACACGGTTTCCATTTTAAAATTCCATATTTTTCCCAGACCCTTGACTGGATTTGATTTTGGTCTGTATTTGATATAATGCATGGGTTGCACGGCTGGGTAATAAGATTTTTTGTTTTCTCAAATCCACAAACTTCCGAAGCTTTTCGAGGCCTCTGGGAAAAACCCTGTGCAAGCTTCTGGAAGTCGGTTTTCCATGCAGGTTGGACTTCAGTACAGCTGTTCTGGGATCAGATTTCCTCCCTCAGTCAGCAGACAGCAGGCAGTAAAATCTGACCTGGGTTCAGTTTACTGGGATGGAGAGACACACTGACTCCAACACTGATTTACTGGAGGAAAATGCTGTGTGTGTGTGTGTGTGTGTGTGTGTGTGTGTGTGTGTGTGTGTGTTTAAATATAAGTGTATGTGAGAGAATATAGAGTGTCTGCATGTGTGTGTGTGTGTGTGTGTTTGTGTGTGTATGTGAGAGAGAGAGAAGAATGTGTGTACATTCAGTGTATGAGAGAGAATGTGTCTGTGTGTGTTCCTGTACGTTTATGAGTCTGTGAGTGTGTCTTGTGCGTGTGTGTGTGTGTGTGTGTGTGTGCATGCGTGCGCTTGTGTATGTATGTGTGTTCGTGCATATGAGTGTGTGTGTGTGAACGTACATGAAGGATAGACTGTGAGAGAGAGACAAACAGAGAGACCACACACATTTAGTGTTTGTGTATGTGTGTGTGTGTGTGTGTGTGTGTGTGTGTGTGTGTTGTACAGCAGTGCTCCCTGTAACACTCTACAGTGAAATTATGAAATTTTCAATCAATCGTCATGATGGTAAAAAAGTGGCAAATAATCCCAGAATTCTTCTTAACACACAGAGTCAGCTACAGCATACTGACTCACTGCTGTGTGTGTGTGTGTGTGTGTGTGTGTGACTGGTTAACAGTATCTGGTGTTTACACACCGCAGCGGCGTTTATGGTTTTCACCAGCAGCCCCATTACTCTACTGCCACACACACACACACACACACACACACACACAGGAAGAGAGAGAGAGAGACAGAGCACTGCCATAAAAGGCATCATACTGTAGCACCGTGCCTGCACACACACACACACACACACACACACACTGTTCTCCTCAGTCTGTTAGAACAGCAGCATCATATTAACAGACTGACAGAACACTCTGTACATGGCAAAATGTCTTTCCTGTAAAGTCCTCCACATACACACACATGTACCTGTATATACTAAATACTAATACCTCTAATATACTGTATATATATTTTGAAGAATAGGACTGACAGATCTATGGTACATTACTGTGGCACTATCCATAGATAATGTGTCATTTGCAACTTCAATCACAACAAATGTATGTTTGTGAATGTATCAAAGCTTTTTAGAAGTCACACTGTCAATGAGCACTGACAATGAATGTGTTATCTTTTTTTATGTAAGTCTAGTGTGTAGTTATCTTTATTATGAGTATTGGTTATACCTGAGATTAGACAGGGTTTTGTTCTGTAAGTGCTGACCCCGCCCACCCGGGCCAGTTTCGGTGTACGCCGGTAGCAATTACAAGTGGACCCTCTCCTACGGTCCAAATACGGACCAATTCATCGGCAAATGCCTTTGGGATTCAACACAGTAACATTGCTTCCCATGGTCAGAAAATGTCGCCAGATTTGTCGCTTTTGAGAAATAAAGTCTCCAGGGGGTCTGAAAAGTCGCTACATGTAGCAACGAAGTCGCCAAGTTGGCAACTCTGGGCCACAGACGCCAAAATGTACAGAACCTCGTAGGCAGCCTGTCTGTGTCCGCTACTCGTCTGTGGCAGGTTTTTTTGAGTTTATCATATCAGGGCCTCACAGTCAGCAGCTCAGTTCACATTCTCAGCCAGAATCTGACGGCTGGACAAACTGTAGCGTATTAAGCACGATGTTTGCAGTTAAAAAAGTGGGGGGTGGGGGGGGGGGGGGCACAAACAGGATTTTGAAAAGAGTCCAGTGGAAATTACGCTCCAGCACACATGTACCTGTATACCTCTGAATACTAACACATTTAATATACTTTGTGTTTGGAAGCATCAGTCAGATTGAGTGTGATATCTGAAGTGAAGCTGATGAAGAGTCTCAGTTTGTTTGTTAGTTGTGATGCAGCTGGGAGGAAAACAAGCCCGGCCGTTTCTTTTTTTGTTTTTTTTGTTTTGCTGACTGTATGTTTTACGAAACGACGACGAAAGCCGCGGACTGTCGGCTCTCCGTGGCTCACGGCTGAATACCGCTGCCCAACCTGGGGGTCGGGACCCCCCAGGGGGTCGCAAGATCATTTTGGGGGGGGTCGTGAGATGATTTATGCGATAGGGGGAAAAAAACAAAACATGTTTCTACTACACAAATGTACTATTTGTTTTTCTCTAGCTTTTGCATTTTTCTTGTGAAATACTGAATAGTTTTCAGCCTCCTCTGATAATCATAATCACAACAGCAGCCTTGTGATGGATGGGGGGGGGGGGATAAGCTGACCCTCCAGTCTCCATGGCGACACTAAACACAAACAGCTTCAGAGCCAAACGAAGCAGCTTCATCATGGAGTTCAGCTTCAGTCTGACTGACAGGCTGCTGCTCCTCATGTGTTCCTGTGTTTCAGGTCAGGACAACACGCGTGTGCTTTCACCACTTTTATTTGTTTTATATACAAATGAGTGCCAGAGCAATCATGTATCAAGATTTGTCCTTAAGCATGCCGATGACTCTGTGATCGCGAGTCTTAAAAGACACAGACTGTTGTTTTGGACCCTCAGCATCCTTCACATGTTGAGTTCCAGATGCTTCCATCAGGGATTTTTGAATTGAACTGAATTTCCTACTTGATCGTTTCACATCAAGCTCTCCAGAGTGGGATAATGAAGTCGGGACACTTTGGGAAAATTTAGCTACCAGAGTTTCTGACTTATGATGCGATGGTGACCTTTAACCTTCTCAACAAGGTGAAAAATAAAGCGTTGTGTCAGTCAACAGTAAGAAAACACATCGATGCAACTTTATTGCCAGTCTGTAGTCAGCGACCAACTTAACATTTGTTTGAAGTTCATTAACTTAGCCTGCAGGACGGCCATGTTTGTTTAGTCTTTTTAGTGTTTTGTCTAAAACCATTGCAATATTATATAAAACTAAAGATCTTGAATCAGAACTCACTATATATACTGTATTGTTCTCTCATAGTTCCATACATTACCTACTGTGTGGAGGTTTGGGGAAACACATACAGAACCAACACTCATCCTTTTTACTAACTTACATGCTTTAACATTTTGTGATCTAGTTGATCTTAAAACTGCACAGATAATGTACAAAGCACAAAATAATTTACTTCCTAACTGTATTCAGAGGTTGTTTGAAATTAGAGAGAGCCAGTATGAACTTAGGGAAAAAACAAGGGTCAGGACAGATATAAAAAAATAGATGTATATCTGTCAGAGCTTGTGGAATAGTTGTGACAACGAATTAAAAATGTGTAGTTCAATTTGCAAATTTTATAAAATGTTTAAAAATAAGGTGGTAAATAAATAAATAAATATAAATCTGAGGTATGATCATTATTGTGTATGAAACGTTTGGAACTTTTTGTTTTTGTTTGTTTATGTTTTTGCTTCTGTTCTGTTTTGTCTTAGAATGTCATGTAAAAAGGGAAGAGGCATAATAATTAAAAAAATAAAAATATTTCTTTTTTTATTTCATTTAATGCCTTATTGTTATTTATTTATTTCCAGGTACATACATTTTGGAAAATTGTTAAAAAAGAACTGAAATAAATGATTACTACTTTATCATCTTCTAGGTTTGATTTTCTGACAAAATATCACGTGAAAGCAACGCGGTTCAGCGGCCGACCGGAACTTTCCCGTCCGAACCCTCTGAACCCTCCGAACCCTCCGAACCCTCTGACCCCGCGGTGCATTGTGGGTCGGATCTTACCGACGATGGTGAGGTTGAGCGCCAGCCTGCCGCAGGCCGTAGCTGTTCCTCAGCTCCACCGTGTAGCAGCCACAGTGCTCCTGCTGCCCGCTGCTGATGGTCAGCTGACTGCTGCTGTCATCACTCTCTATGGTGACATCACCACCCGCCTCCTGGATCTGAAGGGGGGGGGGGGGGGGGGGGGGGGGGGGGGAGAGGTGATGTCACTTCATCTTCCACACAGAGAGAATATCACTCCACACTAACAGTTGGCCAGCAGGAGAGAGACAGACAGTACTACAGATGAAATGATGACACATGTAGATATATAGATCCATATAGATCCATATAGATATAAGATGGTCATAAACAACTTTCCCCAATATTCTACAGATCAGTCGTTCCACAGTCTGAAGGGAAAGTTCAGTCTCCATGTTCTCCAAGTTCTGTCTGATCTTCAGAAGGTTTGATCTGATCTGGGATCTGCCCACATCAATACTGTCAGTACGCTTTGTATTTATATACAGTATACAGTATATATCTACATATGTGTGTATTTGGACAATTTGTATTGTTTTCCTTGTTTAAGTTTTGCTGTGGAGGAATAAACTGTGACTTACTTCCATTTGCAAACCAACTTCAAGAAACAGGAGCAGTGAGTGAATAAAATGTGCTCATTCTTCATTAGTCATTATTTTGAGAAACTTTCTCAAAATAATGACTTAGTATCTCAAAATTCTCCAGGTTTTCAACCCGACCAATCACAGCAGCCGATTTCACCGATCAGCACTCTGAACAGAGAGACGAGCTGCAGACTGGAGAACAACACAGAACCTGCTGCAGAACCTGCTGCAGACAGACCGGACGTTCTGACGCCTGACTGGCTTCACATGTTCCAGTTCTGCTGTCAGAAGCAGCTGGTGATCAATAATCAATAATCAATAATCGCTGTCAGTCTTACTGGTTTCCTGAACTTGAGCCAGGTGCAGGTGATGGGCGGAGCTCCGGAGAACCTGCAGGCGATCTGGACCTTCTGTCCCGCCAGGATCTTCATGTCCTCAGGGAACTGCAGGATCTGAGGGGGCAGGGCTGGGGGGGGGGGGGGGTAATCAATAACCAATAAGTAATAGACAAAAACAATTTACTGTCCAGTATCTGAGGAGGCGGGAAAAATCAATTATCAATAATGACCAGCCAATCCAATCTGCAGCTTTTAAAAGGGGCGGGGCTAGACGGAGAGGACAAATCAATAATAATAATCATATCATTATCATAATAATCAATAAGAAATAAGCAATCAACCGTAAACGCTGATAACCAGCAGGCTGCAGGATCTGAGAGCGATCACTGTGTGTGTGTGTGTGTGTGTGTGTGTGTGTGTGTGTGTCTGTGTGTCTGGCATGTCTATAGCTACTGCTGTGGATTAATATGGGATTGGAGCGATCTGGCAGGGAACACAACTTTCCACACACATACACACACACACACACACACACACACACACACAC
>NW_027280244.1:50000-65000 GCF_046629955.1 Centroberyx affinis
CGAGACCGCCTCCTCTAAAGGGTCTCGGTGCGGTTGTTTTGGTCCGCATCCGAGTGCGATTACTGTGTTCACACCTGCCCAAACGAATCGCACCGAGGGGGAAAACGAACCAGAGTCCGATTTAACCGGACTAAAAGTGCAGGTGTGACAACGCCCTAACTAAACTGAACCGAACCGAACCGAACCAAACCAAAATGAATGAATGAAGAGCCATCAGCCCTCCATTAGATTTACATTCCAGTGCTTTAGCCACAAAACTCAACTGCTGTGTACTTTATTACAGGTGCAGTCACTAAATAAAGTACCTATTTATTTATTTATTTATTTATATGAACTTATATGGACTATCTCTACAAAGCCGTAGCAACTGCTAATTTAATAACTGTCGGGTGAGGTAATAACTGGTCAAAATGTAATAAAACCTGTTGTAATGATGTAATAACATCTTTACTCTAACATCATTTTTTTAAAAGTTACGCCCCTCACTGTAGTCACTGCAGAAGCCCCGCCTCCCCAATGATCTGATTGGACAGAAGAAATAAAACCGAAGCCCGTCTTTCTGCTCTGAGCTGAACTGTTTTCAACTCGAGGCGTTCAAGGCCTCTTCCAAAAACACGAGAAAAAAACAAGGCACCCAGCAAGAAACAAGTAGAAAAGGAATCTGCTGCTAACAACACTGAGGCAGATCAACACTAGTGTCAAGAAGATGACATGACTGAAGAGAAGGAGTGAATCATCTTGAAATACGATAAAACAAGTGAAACTGCTTTGGAAACAAGTGGAATGAACTCACCAACTGGCAGATGTTTTACTTGTTCTAAGAAAAATAACTCTCCACATTAGGTAACTGACTTGTTAAGATGGATTTGCCGTGTTAAACTGAGGTCAAACTATCTGGAATGCTTTAAAATCCTTCTCTGAGATTGACTGGACGTGTCTGGCATCATCTCTGGAAGACATTACTTTAGACTTCTTAAATTAGCACGCATAAAAATTCCTGTTAGCCAGCTCTAATTTCTGCTCTGTGATGGATTGAGCGGGTCTGGCAGTGAGTCAAGAGTCTGTCTGACTCGACTCGTTCTGTCTGGAGACTCGCCAGCCTCAGCATCACTTATCACACTGACAAGTCACACTTTTGCTGCAGTCTTCTTTTCCTGTGTAACTTTGTTTTTAAGTCTTTAGTTTTTTACACATACGTAATTATTATTATCATTAGTAAAATACTGATAATAATAATGATGATGATGATGAGATCATCATCATGATGAGATGACAAACCAACAGCTTCCCTTTCTATTCATTCTTACTCTATGATGACAAATGGACAGTTTCTGCTCTTACAAGTGTGAATGGGATTTTTCCTGTATTGTGGCCAAAACACAAGAATTCATGTTAAACTATCTATTACATATCTGTATGTTATATGGATATCTAAATACCCATATACATTTATCTGCACAGAGAGTAGCACATGGCAAGTTTAACTTGGAATCCACATAAAAAGGCAGTGGAAAAAATCAGGTCCCAAAGGCTCAGAGAACTTTAAATAGAAAAGGTGGGAAACCGGTTAACGCACAAAACAAGACGTTTATTTGCTATAAATAGTGTGAACAAATACAAGCACTTCAAAGCAATGCACGAAGACAAATACAGGCCTGGTTCAGCAGCTACTCAGATGCAACACGTTTCAAGCTTGGCAGTCTTCCTCGATGCTGCCTGAGGAAGAGTTTGTGTTTTATACGGTTTTTCCACCTTTTCTATTTAAAGCTTAACTTCTTACCACTGAGGTCGTCACATACTGAGGCAAACCTGAACCCTGAACTCTACCCTGAACCCTGAACTCCACCCTGAACTCTGGACCCTGAACTCTACCCTGAACTCTAACCTGAACCCTGAACTCTACCCTGAACTCTGAACCCTGAACTCTCCCCTTACCCCTGAACTCTACCCTAGACCCTGAACTCTACAATGAAACCTGAACTCTACCCTGAACTCTGGACCCTGAACTCTAACCTGAACCCTAAACCCTACCCTGAACTCTGAACCCTGAGCTCTCCCCTTACCCCTGAACTCTACCCAAGACCCTGAACTCTACGATGAAACCTGAACTCTACCCTGGACACCACCCTGAACCCTGAACTCTACCCTGAACCCTGAACTCTACCCTGGACCCTGAACTCTACCCTGAACTCTGAACTCTACCCTGAATCCTGAACTCTTAACTCTACACTGCACGCTGAACTCTACCCTGAACCCTGACCTCTACCCTGAACTCTGAACTCTACCCTGAATCTTGAACTCCACCCTGAACTCTACCCTGAACTCTGAACTCTACCCTGAACCCTGAACTCTGAACTCTACCCTGAACTCTGAACTCCACCCTGAACCCTGAACTCTACCCTGAACTCTGAACTCTACCCTGAATTGTGGACTCCACCCTGAACCCTGAACTCTACCCTGAACTGTACCCTGAACTCTGAACTCTACCCTGAATCATGTACTCTGAACTCTACCCTGAACCCTGCACTCTACCCTGAACTCTGAACTCCACCCTGAACTCTGAACTCCACCCTGAACTCTGAACTCTACCCTGAATCCTGAACTCTACCCTGAACCCTGAACGCTACCATAAACTCTACCCTGAACTCGACCCAGAATCCTGAACTCTACCCTGAAACCTGAACGCTACCATAAACTCTACCCTGAACTCTGAACTCTACCCTGAATCCTGTACTCTGAACTATACCCTGAACTCTGAACTCCACCCTGAACCCTGCACTCTACCCTGAACTCTGAACTCCACCCTGAACTCTGAACTCTATCCTGAACTCTGAACTGTACCCTGAATCCTGTACTCTGAACTATACCCTGAACTCTGAACTCCACCCTGAACCCTGAACTCTACCCTGAACCCTACCCTGAACTCTGAACTCTACCCTGAACCTTGAACTCTACTTTGAACTCTGAACTCTGAACCCTAAACTCTAGTTTCAAGTTTATTTGTCATTTACATAACTATACTACATAGTATACTAAACTCTACCCTGAACTCTGAAACCTAAACCATAAACCTTGAACTTTGAACCTTCCAGCCTGAATGCTGACCTGTGAACAATGAACTGTGAACCCTGGACCCTAGACCTCAAACCACGACCTCTGACCCCTGACCTCGATTCACCTCTTTGAAGGTCTGTTAAGGCTTTCAGTCAGTCCAGACCCTCCCAACACACACACACACACACAACCCTGCCTCGCTTTTATGTGTTTTGAATGAAACTGAGCCAGAAGAGAGAAAGACAGCTCATGTTGTCCCCCACCAGTGATGTCATCCCCCTCTCGGCCAATCAGTAACAAGATCTACAAATCTGAAAAAGGTCAAAGTTCAGGTCTGTACAAAGGAACAAAGTAAATACATTTTTCAGGCAGGTTTGCATTGTCTGATGTTTTTTTTTTTTTTTTTTTTGGTATTTAAGGCTCGTAGCAACTGATAATGTAATAACTTCTTAAAATGTAATAAAACTGTTATTGTAATAAATGACTGGATAATATAATAACATCACATTATTACATTAACCGGCAATTATGACTTCATAAGAGATGTTTTCAACTGATTGTATCATCAGTATGAGTACCATCAGGACCAATGGATGAAGGAATGGACAAATAACTCCCTCAGCTTTATCATTATGGTGCTCTCATATTCTGCTATTGTTATGTTCCAACTGGCCCCCCCTCTGTTTCATCGTGGGGGGGGGGGGGGGGGGGTTGGTGGAGGGGGGTGATAAGAAGATAAGAATAGCAGAATATGAGAGCGTCATAATAAATAAAGCTGAGCGAGTTACTGCTGTCTGTCTGCTATGTGCTGTAATGAAGGATTGAGGTCCGACTATTTAACAGCTACCATGGTGTCAGTGACTCTGTCATCACACGCACACACACACAACATAGCTCTCTCACTCTGTTACTTACATAAGTGCGCGCGCACACACACACATACACACAGTAACTTGAGTTCACGAAAACTCATATACACAAACATGCAAAACACACAATAACACACACACAGAAACCGAGACAAACACATGCACAACATACACACACACACACACACACTCTCTCTCTCTCTCTCAGCAGCTGCGAGGGCGAGCCAACATGATGTATAGTCAACACCTCATCATATCCACACTGGGCTGACACCAACTATGTGCTAACAGCTTAGGGAGCGCTTGATTTGTCTATCCCAGCATGCCAGGTGGGCTGGCACACTGATGACCATGACACTGAAGAGCCGGTCTCAGTTTACGATGTCTAACTGACTAACACAGTCACACCTGCAGATACTGTATATACTATACTGTAAAGACTGTAGAGCTGAGTCTCCATGATGGAGGAACACTGTAGAACTGTGTGTTAGTTAATAAAGTGTAAATGTGTATGAAGCAGCTGTCAGCAGAGAGCAGCTGAGTCAGCTTGTTGTGGTGTGGCTGTAGATCCATTCAGTAACGTTCTCAGTAAAAGTGAATAGTGTGATAAGGTGGATTTGTTTCCAAATGTAGGTTACTGTGACACAGTAAACTGTCTTGTCTTTAGCCCTAGTCTCTACTCCAAAACATGAAGAGTTGTAGCTTGAGAAGAGTCAGCTCAGTTAACCTGAACAAACTGTTAGCTAGCTAACTAGCCAGCAAACACACTGATGTTAATGTGAACACGCTAACGCTAGCTGCTACTAGCTACGTTAGCTAGTGTGCTAATCAGATGTGTTAACAACAAGACAGTGATGGTTAGCCGACCAGATGCTATGGTTAGCTAGCTAACAAGCTGACATTATCTAAACACTAAATCAATCAGATGGATCAGTGATGAAATGATCAGTTCAGTCAGAAACAGACAGAAATTAACCGTCTGTTCAATGTCTTATGACCTGTTTTTGTGAGTCTTGCTCTTCCTGATGTTTGTTCTATATCATTCTGTTCTATGGTTGATTGTTGATCAGTTAAATCTAGTTAGGCTCGTTCTCTTGAGACAGACTGTGATAACTTGAACTTTAATTCTGCTGAGAAACACAATCAGCTGTTCACAGAGCTGAAGACCTCAAACATGGCCGCTCTCTATCCACATACAGACAGTAGACTCTTCTGCATTAGGAGCAGCTGGGTACTTAATACTCAAAACAAATAAATGTATCTCACTGAATTTCTTTTGAAGTCACACTGCATCAACAGTGGGATGTAGTGCAGGTCAACCCTCCTAAATTCAGTTTAGCACCTTTTTATTTGTGGAATAGATTATCTGACTAGATTAGACTTTATTGATCCCCGTGGAGAAATTAGGTCGTTGGAGCACAAAAACTAACAGGATACAGCAGGGAAAAAGACAAACAGAGGAGGCTATGAGCAAAATAAAAGAGTCATATAATAATAAGCAATGAAATGAGTAACAGACTAATAATACAATAAAGCAATAAAGAAAAATGTAAACAACTGTGGGGTTCTGTAAATGCCAAAGTTTATCGCATTTTTAGTCGGAGGGAAAATTTATGTTTTTCTGAAAGTAAGAGTGTAATTGACCTCATCACTGATCAGCAGAGATCCTGTAGACCTGAGGTGATGTTTCACTCGGGTCAGGCCTTTGTAAGCATCGATGAGACTTCAGTTTTTTTGCTACCCAGCTGTTTCTAACAGGTTTTCCTCCTTCGCTGTCCAACAAGCCTCAGATCTGCCCCACACATCTGAAAACCTCACTGATAACCCTGATAGAAACCTGATAGAAAGCCTTCACCTGATCACACACTGCAGCTGATGAGGAGAAACTCGGCTTGTTTTTATAGCCAGCCCGTCCCAGACCACACACACACACACACACACACACACAAATGACGTAGAAAGACTGTAAAACTCCCTGGACAATAACAATGCACTGCACCATAAATTGTATTATTAGTTGTTTGGGAACTAAAATATAACAATAATGTTCTTAGTCAAATAATCTGGTTAAAGCCGCTCTAGTCCAGATTTGACTGTTAAATATTAAAGCTAATAATAAAATGTGTTTTTAGTTAACTAGCCTGCTTCTATGGCTGTAACAGCAGTTTGTCTCCACTATTTTCAATGTATTGTTGAAAACAATGGGAGTCAGTGAGTTCAAACCTGCAGCAGAACAAACAGCAGGAGCTTCTGACTGGAAACACGTCGCTGGTTTAGACTCTTAAAGCTCCATATTCTCCATTGTCCAGAGTTTTATTTTGTGTCTTTCTGTCCATTCAAAGCTGTGTGTGTGGTGTCATGAACCAAAAACACTCTCAATCCATTTCTCCACGTTCATTTTCCAGCATCTCTCTGAGCCTTACCAAGAACAGGCCGTTTCTGTCGCCGTGTCTTTAAGGCTCATTAATATTAACGACCCCTCTGTTCCGATCGGCTAACCGTTTCAGCGGCTACAGGTAGGGAAAACTCTCCGGTAATAAACAATGACAACCGCTCAACTGCTTTGAAAAAAATTATATTATTCTAAAGTCTATTATTTCTTACAAAAATGATAATGAGCGAACCTTTGTGACGCCACAAAGTTACGGAAGTCCAAACAGCTCATTTAGAGGCTCGCTTTTCTAATATGGATTGTGTGGATTTAGTTTTGATACTTTCACCATGTTTAGATAGACCATCCAACTCCTTTATCATCACAGAGGCAAGGGGAGTCCTGCTTTACACCAGATGGGACCTTTAATAGGCAATATGGTGGTGATAGGGCTCAGGGACTCAAACCTAGCAGGGCTCTGGTCTTGCTCATGGGCTTCCTGACAGCAGCTGTTGAGGAAAGGGAGAGTGTTCCTTATTGTTTTACCACTCCAAGACTTTCCCAGTCGGTCCGAAGACTCGAACCAGCAACCAGCAAGAGGCTGTTGATTCTGTCCCACGGCTCCCCAGGGAGCGCTGGACGAATTCCCATATCAGTCAAACACACTCGCTATCACGCACGCCATAACACACTCCGTCTTCCACGCCATAAACAGCATTGTTTATAGGGGATTAAATCGTTACTGATGGGGCAAAAACCTTGCATCTCCAAAATGTCAGCTTCTCAGGAAGTAAGAAAAACAGGTTTCAGCTCAAGCAGCATGCAATTAGGATTGAGTTTTGAAAGAGTTTCATTAGATTTCTCTCAACCCATAGAGGAGTATGAGATTCTGCAGTTTTACAAATTCCCGAAATTGGAGTTACGAGTTTATTGATAAGATAAGAATCTGAAGCTCTTGTTTTCATACAAACACTCTCTCTCTCCCTGTTTGTCTCTCGCTCTCTCTCTCTCTCTCTGTTTGGATGAGGAACATTCCAGAGGGACAGCAGGGTGGAGTCTGACCGGACTGATTCCCCCTATCAGACTGAAGCTGCAGACAGGAATACGACTGAAAACATTCACTGATGAGGCTCTGATAAAACCAATGGACCCTAACCAGAACTGAAGTAGAGGTTCCTTCCCAAAACTAAGCTAGGGGTCTGTAGCGAGAACTAAGGGGTCTGTAGACAAAACTAAGGGGTCTGTAGCCAAAACTAGAGGGTCTGTAGACAAAACTAAGGGGTCTGTAGCCAAGACTAGGGGTCTGTAGCCAAAAGTAGGGGTCTGCAGCAAAAACTATGGGGTCTATAGCCAAAACTAAGGGGTCTGTAGCCAAAACTAGGGGTCTGTAGCCAAAACTAGAGGGTCTGTAGACAAAACTAAGGGGTCTGTAGCCAAGACTAGGGGTCTGTAGCCAAAAGTAGGGGTCTGCAGCAAAAACTATGGGGTCTATAGCCAAAACTAAGGGGTCTGTAGCCAAAACTAGGGGTGTGTAGCCAAAACTAAGGGGTCTGTAGACAAAACTAAGGGGTCTTTAGCCAAAACTAAGGGGTTTGTAGCCAAAACTAAAGGGTCTGTAGCCACACCTAGGGATCGGCAGCCAATACTAAGGGTCTGTAGCCAAAAGTAGGGGTCTGTAGCCAAAACTAAGGGGTCTGTAACCAAAACGATGTGTCTGTAGCCAAAACTAGGGGTCTGTGGACAAAACTAAGTGTCTTTAGCCAAAACTAGGGGTCTGTAGACAAAACTAAACTAATGGTATGTAACCAAAACTTGGCGGCTATAACCAAAAACTAGGGATCTCCAACTAATATTAAACTAGGGTTATGTAGCCAAAACTATGGGTCTGTAGCCAACACTAAGGGTCTGTAGCCAAAACTAGGTGTCTGTAAAACTGTGTGTAAAACTAAACTAGTGTTATGTAACCAAACTCTGTGACTATAGCCAAAATTAGGGATCCCCAACCAAAATAAGAGGTCTACAAACAAAACTAGGCGTCTGTAACCAAAGTGATGGGTCTGTGACCAAAACAAAAGATCTCCAACCAAAACTACAGTGGGGCTCTGTGACCAAAACCAGCTTTCTTTTACCAAACTGAACTAGAGGTCTGCAGACAAAACATGCTGCCAAAAAGAACTGGTTTCAATGGAGAGTTTAGTTAGAGAGAGAGAGAGAGAGAGAGGGAGAGAGAAAGGGAGAGAGGAGAGTGAGAGAGAGAGCTATAGAAAGAGACAGAGAGGAGAGAGTGAGAGACAGAGAGAGAGAGAGAGAGAGAGGGAGAGAGAGACAGAGAGAGTGAGAGAGAGAGCTATAGAAAGAGACAGAGGAAGAGACAGAGAGAGAGTCAGGAGAACCAGTCCTTACATGGAAGTGTGGGAGAGGAGGGCGAGCGAGCGGGGCGAGCCATGCAAGCCTCTGAAGCGTTTTATACAAGACATCCAACCCCCCCTTCACCCCCCCCCCCCCCCTCTCTCAAGTCAAGTCAAATTTGTCCATGAAGCAGTTTTAATAAACAGGCTCATCACATGGGTCTCTCTCTCTCTCTCTCTCTCTCTCTCTCTCTCTCTCTCTCTCTTTTCTCCCTCTCTCCCTCTCTCTCTTACTGTCTCTCTTTCTCTCTCTCTCTCAGATGTTTAAACTCCAGTACATTTTAGCACTGGATTTACACATTTATACTTAATCTATTGTAACTTTGAATATTTCATATACCACCTGTAACATCTACCATCTCAGATTCTCACTCTGTGTGTTATATTTTTATATTACATAATTTACAGTACATAATTGCACTTGTGTTGTCCTCTGTAAAGACTTTGGATCAATTGAAAGAAGGAGCTCTGTCTACTGAAAGACACACAATGTCTGGTGTTTGACAACAGTCAATCAGTCAACTAGTCAGTTGGTCAACAAGTCAATCAATTATCAATCACTCAGTCAGCCAACTAGTCTCTCAGATACATAAGTAGTCAGTCAAGCAAATTAGTTAGTCATTCAACTAGTCAGTCAGCGAGTCAGCCAAAGAGCCAGTCAGTAAGTTAACTAGTCATTCAACTAGGTAGTCAGTCAGCCAACTAGCTATCAACTCAGTCAGTAAGCCAACTAATCATTCAGCTAGCCACTCACTCATCCAACTAGTCAGTCAAAAAGCAAACTAGTAAGTTAGTCAATCAACTAATCAGTAAGTTAACTAGTCAGCCAACTAGTTAGTCAGTCAACTGTCCAGTTAGCAAGTAAACTAGTCAGTCAGTTAACTAGTCAGCCATCAAACGAGTCAAACCAACAGCAGCCAGTCAGCCAGATCGCATGCCAGCCAGTCAGCCCCCCGCTGCTCCCACATCAGTAAATCCAACACAAAAGAATCCAACACAGTACATGTACCAAACACACACACACACACACACACACACACACACACACACACACACACACAGTTACCAGGAAGGATTTAGAGTTGGATCATAAAGATAAGAGCAGATTTTCCACTGAGGGACGAACAGAAAAACCATTAAAGTCTGGACTGCCGGGCTCCATGAGGCTCTGTCAGTCCTGTGTGTGTGTGTGTGTGTGTGTGTGTGTGTATGTGTGTGTGTAGTGTAGTGTGATGGAGCGTCTACTGCTGAAATATAACATGTAACACGTAATAAACACATCGTGTCTCTGAGATGAAACACGCATGTCCTGTTCAGGTCCGAGAACAGACTGAGGAACTGGACTGGAGTTTGATCCTGGACTCAGTTTGATCCTGGACTCAGTTTGATCCTGGACTCAGTTTGATCCAGAACTCAGTTTGATCCTGGACTCAGTTTGATCCTGAACTCAGTTTGATCCTGGACTCAGTTTGATCCTGGACTTTGATCCTGAACTCAGTTGGATCCTGGACTTTGATCCTGAACTCAGTTGCATCCTGAACTCTAACAGGTGTCTGAGCAGACTTGGAGTCATGATGTTCAGCTCAGTCAGGTTGTGTTGGTGCTGCTTCTCTACAGCTATGAAGCTGTGGGGGAATATGAGTACAACAGGAGCTAAAACCAACATGACATTGGTTTTAGAGAAATTACCATTGACTCCCATTCTAATTTATCATAGACTCTCATAAACTCCCATAGACTCCCATTCTAATCTACCATGACAGCATCGCTACCATAGACTCCCATTCTAATTATCATGCTAACATAACTCCCATTGACTCCCATTCTAATTATCATGCTAACATAACTCCCATTGACTCCCATTCTAATTATCATGCCAACATAACTCCCATTGACCCCCATTCTAATTATCATGCTAGCATAATTCCAATGGATTCCCATTCTAATTATCATGCTAGCATAACTCCCATTGACTCCCATTCTAATTATCATGCTAACATAACTCCCGTTGACTCCCATTCTAATTATCATGCTAACATAACTCCCATTGACTCCCATTCTAATTATCATGCTAACATAACTCCCATTGACCCCCATTCTAATTATCATGCTAGCATAATTCCCATTGACCCCCATTCTAATTATCATGCTAGCATAATCCCCATTGACTCCTATTCTAATATACCATGCTAGAGTAAGCGGAGCATGTTGGTAATTAACTGTTTTACAGACACAGTGTGTGTTTATATTTATTGTAATATTATATTGTCATCAATGTGTTATATTGTCATTAAGCCCGGTATAGTCAGGTGTTTTACAACGTCTTCCAGTGTGCCACCTGGTGGATTTGAGGAAGCAACGGGGCTGATGGGAAATGTAGTCTTAATGTGGAGAAACACTAGTGCTAACAATACTACTGCTGTGAGGGAAGATTCATTTGACAATGATAAAATGGTTAAAAAGATACACAGCAGCTTTAAAATAGCAACGCCCAAAGTGTATTTTTCCTGTGCGGATCTGTGTGTGTGTGTTAGTGTCTGTGTGTGTGTGTGTGTGTGTGTGTGTGTGTGTGTGTGTGTGTGTGAAGCGGAGCACAGCAGTGGGAACCAGTGATCCCACACTGCAGCTCCTTATTGGGACAAAAGGAAAGAGGCTGCTGCATATTTTGGAAACTCACTCTCTGAGGTCGGAGTCGCCTTCTTAGACTTCTTGTCAGCTGGAGAGTTTTCTGTCGGGTCTGCAGGGCGAGAGACACAGACAGAGAGAGGGAGAGAGAGAGAGGAGAGAGAGAGAGAGGAGAGAGAGAGAGGAGAGAGAGAGGGAGAGGAGAGAAAAGAGACGGAGAGAGACGAGAGAGAGAGAGAGAGGATATTTGTTAAATTACAGACGGTGAGCATTAAAACTACAGCAGTGATAATAACAGCTTCAACTGCTGACTGAACGTTTGCAATATTAACATTAACATCACACAAATTAACGTTCATTAATTCACATCAGCATCACATAAATAACATGAATTAACATCAACATCACAAATAACTACCATTAACGCCACATGAATAATATGAATTAACATTAACATCGTATACATGAATAGAGGAGTAAAGTGATGTTCAAGCCTAGCACTCAGCATAGGAGGAGAGGAGAGGAGGAGAGGGGGAGAGGACAGGGGAGGAGGAGAAGAGAGGAGGGGAGAGGAGAGGAGAGGAGGAGAGGAGAGGGGGAGATGACAGGAGAGGAAGAGAAGAGAGGAGAGGAAAGGAGAGGAGAGGACAGGAGGAGAGGAGAGGGGGAGATGACAGGAGAGGAAGAGAAGAGAGGAGAGGAAAGGAGAGAAGAGGAGAGGAGGAGAGGAGAGGAGGAAAGGAGAGGAGGAGAGGAGGGGACAAGAGGAGGATGAGAGGAGGAGAGGAGGAAGTATTTGGGTTCAGGTCTAATCTGTGTTGATTGACTCTAATTACAGGAAATTAACTGGACTGGGACTGCCAAAGGATCCTGGGAGCTGGGAGGGAGGAGGAGGAGAAAGAGGAAGGGAGGAGTAGGAGGAGGAAGAGGGAAGGAGAAGGAGGAGGAGAAAGAGGAGGAGGAGAAGGAGGAGGAGATATAACTGAGTGTTGTTTCTGTTGTTTTTGTCCTAGAGTTACTCCACTGTGTCTGACTCTCCTCACTGTTTTCAATGGGAGGAGGCACTACTGCATGTATATAGATATAGATATATCAATATAGATGGGGATACATAGGTATAGATATAGATATGCATATAGATGTAGATACAAATATAGATATAGATGTAGATATAGATATAAAAAGTTATATATATATATATATATATATATATATATAGGTTGATATAGATATATAGATGTATAGATATATATGTAGATATAGATATATAGATATAGATGTAGATATAAATATAAAAAGTTATATACTGTATATATAGATGTACATATATAGAGATACAGATATAGAAATATAGATGTAGAGATATAGATATAGAGGTTGATATAGATATATAGATGTATAGATATAGATACATAGATATATATAGATCTAGATGTAGATATAGGTATGTACTGTATATAGATATAGCATATATAGATGTAGATATAGAGAAGTAAAGAGCTTACAGTCCACCAGCACCATACAGGAACATTCAGCTCCACCTGCTGAGTTCTCAGCTCTACATGTATACTGGCCTTCATCTTCTGGTAGAGCTTTGTCTATGGTCAGAGAACACAGGCCTCCTGCAACACACACACATATAACACACTGTTAATATGAAAATTAATTATTAACACAAGGGTTTAAAACAGCTGTATAGGGCCTATGTGGACTATTGTCGCCCACCATTAAATGTATACACAGGGAAAAAATTAGACACACACTTAATGGGTCTATGAACAAATTCTGTGCAATGTGGGCCCCCTTCTTTTCTTATGTTAAGCGACTACATTTCCCTGCAATTCAAGAGTGATATGTGTTTATATATTTTTTAATATCCTTTTTTTTATCCTTGTTGGATGGAGGTGAGGACAAGTGCAATTATTGTATAAATGCTGGTTACGTTGAAAACCCAATAAACAAAGTTTATAAAATAAATAAATAAATAAATGAATAAATAAATAAATGTATACACAGTATTGCCGATGTCGCTGATCAGATTTTGACGAAATTTGAGGGAATGATGCGTCTCACTGTTTCATTCTCCCATTTTAAAAATTGAACTGATTGGTCTAAAGGGTGGCGCTACAACATTTGTTTATTTGTTGGATTTTGCCAAAACTTTGGGGAATGATGCATCTCACTGCTGTGTTCTCACATTTTCAGTTACACTTATCGACACGGTTTTCAATGTGTTGCTTAAAAAAGACAAAACCTTAATCTGCTTCTCTTCTATTTATTTATGAAAGATTTGATGGACTTTCTCTCACATTTGAAAAGAATAATCTTTGTTTTGTCCACATTTAACACAAGATTACTCAGCTGACTGAACAATATCAAAAACCAGTTGGCCAGGATCCTGATTCACAGTAGAGACAGTTCAAGATAGAACTGCATCATCAGCATAAAAGCATGCATTGTGGACATTTTGACCAAAACAATATTTTTGTAAATGGTGAAGAACAGGGAACCCAGGATGGAACCCTGTGGCACACCTGTCAGTAACAAGGTTATTCTAGTTTTACATTTTTCATTAGTTTTTATTTTTATTTCATTTTGACTTTTTGTTTTCAATTTCAGTTTAGTTTTAATTAGTTTTTAAAGTGGATTTGCTAGTTTAGTTTGGTTTTTATTTTTTGAAAATGCTTAGTTTTAGTTTTTATTAGTTTCAGTGTTAGTTTTAGTCTTTTTTTGTAATATGGGGTATTTGTCAGGGGCGAGATTCAAAAATTCAAAATACTAGGCTTATGTATGAAATAAATTGACAAAGACGAAAACTAAAGACATTTTCTCTATAATTTTAGTTTATTTTAGTTTTGTAAACACACAATACAGTTTCAGTTATCGTTTTTTTGTAAAGCCTCGTTTTTATTTTTATTTCAGTAAACGAAAATGTTTTTTCACACCTAGTTTTCGTTATTTCGTTAGTTTTCATTAACGATAACAACCTTCGTCAGTAACACAGATATCTTGTTGTTTTGACCTGTAACTGTAGCGCCCCCATGGGGTCAATCAGCATATCTTTGAAAACCCTGAAAAAATCCTTTCAGTGGTGTTTGAGATGTCACACTGGATGGATGAACAAACAAACAAACAAACAAATAAATGAAGGAACAAACAGCAGCTGATCCATAGTCAACCCACAGTCAAATCAACAAAGTACAACAAAAAAATGTTTATTAGCTGCTCAGGTCCGTGTGTAACTCTTTTCAGGGTTCATACAGAAATATTTAATCAAATTCAAGGACTTTCAATGACTTTTTCCAGCACTATTTTTCTGTTCATAAGGACTTCCACACAAACAGAAGAAACCATAAACCTTACTGCGTTTAAACAACCATCAATGCTTTAAATCACAGGCTCCCATGTTCACAAGCTTTTTGATAATCTTTTTCCCACAATACATTGGTCTTCTTTGGTCTACATACCAGGCTTATTTTCCAGCTATTCCAGTAATTAAATTGTGAAAAGTTAAATTGGTAACACTTTACTAATGCTTATTAAGCATTAACTAACCCTTAATTAACAGTTAACTAATGTGTCTGGTAATCATTTACTAATGGTGTTCATGTTAACTAAGGTATTAATTTATACATTATTTAATAGTCATCTTTATAAACTATTAAATAATATA